>NW_023595962.1:426179-467350 GCF_011947565.3 Pollicipes pollicipes
AGCATCCACAAATAACGCAAAGACAGATCGTTCATAGAGCGCCACAGTACTTTAGCGCGTTTTTTAAATAGTCGTATCCGTCTCCGTGGAGGCACGTCCGCAAACGCTTGTGAATGCTATTTAACATTGCTTCACACCGTCGGTGCTGTGCACCAACTCAAAACTGACGAAGTTGTATATTTTATATATATATATATATATATATATATATATATATATATATATTATATTATATATGTATATATAAGTCAAGACAAAACTGTTGCATAAGGACCGGGTTATAAAAATGATAGAAAAGGAGTCATACATTCTACATATTTCCAAACAACTTTCAGCTAGATAATGTATCGAGGTAAGGTCGAAGTCCACGTCACGATAGGTTACCTGGTATTTAATATTAGCTACCAAAGTCTTAACAATCGACCCAGAAATCGTCGTTGTCTTTATAATCTATCAGCAGCTGAACGATTTGTAAGCCATAATGCTGTGTTGAACCAATAATTAAACCAAAGCCCACGACCTTTGATGACATAAGAGTACAATTGGGAAAACAGCCATTGACAACGTTGTGAAGAAAAGTTCAACAGATGCAAAATCAACCAGGCTGGAATACATGACCGACGAATGTCACACGCAACAACATTTTTGTTTCTGCTCGTAACATTTTGTTGCATACGACGTTTCGGCACGACATTAACTCTCTTAAACATAGCTAGGTCCGTTAGTCAGTCCGCAACCTGAGCCAAAGCATAGGGCCACAGTACCTTGGACATTGGTCTGGAATGAGGCACGAAAAAAGTTTAAAAAAAGTATGAAGATGACAGCGCCAACCACTCTGGGGCTATCGTAAAAAATGCGAGGAATAGCTGCCCTGTCCCAAGGTCAGTGGGAGACATCATACCACACGCCAACATATCGTCCGTCCAATTCCCACCGCACATTTCATCGCCATAGGTCAGTTCATTCGGGAGAGTTTGTGTTTTGAGTCAGCCGTGCGTCGCGGAGCACGTCCGAGGCGCTTTTAACTGTAAGCGCCCTGTATTTGCTCCCTGCTCGCTCGGCCCGCGGCCGGCGGCGGCGGGCGCGCTGAATGTCAGGTGACGTCAGAGGGCAGGACGGACCGCGCCGAGGATGGGGACACGCTGAGATTTCGCCGCCAAATGCTGCTGTTGGACGGGGCATTTCGCGGTGGAGGACGGTGGGGTCGGGGTTCATGCAACGAGCTTTTTTTGTGTGGGTTCGTTCCCAGACTTCAACCCAACCAAAAGGTTTGCACAGCTCATCGCGAAACTACACGACGCCTCTATTGCATGTGGCTGTTCTGGCGTAAATGTTTATCCTGGACTGTTTGGGACGGTGCCGCTTCCCGTCTCCGGACGCTCAGCGCGTGGTGACACCTTCACGGTACTTGATCAACCGTACTTGGCGCCCCGGCGGGCTGCGGACCTCACGAGCCTCGGTGGTGAGCGCGGGAGTCTTCCCCTTTACTCCTGTGTCCCCCTGTCCGCGGCTGGGGAGCACCGGCTGCAGTATCGTGCGCGCCGGCGAGCACAAAAGGTCTGAGAGGCTCCGGTTGTACGTCTACAGAATATGACATACCCGATTCTCCATTCTTTGACCGCCTTCACGTCAAATTTCAAGCGCTGCTTATCAATGCCCTGACATAGATGGCCCAAAGAGAGACGTGGGAAGAAAACGTCGGACAGACGCATCTTCTCGACAAAGCTGCGCATTCATATGCACCTTGGCAAATGGATGCATCCCAAATAAACAGCCAAATCAGCCACCGCAGCATTCTGGACAAAGGCAGGTAGGGCAGACCTGACGAAGCGTTTTGCTTCGAATTCATTTTTTTCCCGGCACGGCACAAGCAAGTAGGTCAGCAGGCCACAACTGAATGTGAGTTCCCACGGCCCCCTAAATCTACGTGAAAGCACCCACACTAACAGGCATTTTGGAGTTGAGGACACTTCGTTTTGTGTACCTAATGCATTACGCTGATACGCAATGCAGAGTCCCACCTGTTCGGTCTTGAGGAAACGCGTGCAGCCACCATGCTGGACAAATCATTCGGCTGTCATATTTTCGGATTCGGCTGTCATATTTTCGGCGCGCACATGACCTCATTCATATTTTCGGCGCGCACATGACCTCTCTCAAACGCTCAAATATATAAATGACCTATTTGTTCATTAGGTAAATTCAATTCCATTCACCGCCTCATTTGGCCTCCCAGCTGACCTTTTTTTACTCTCCCAGTCTCCCAGCTGACCTTTTTTTTACTCTCCCAGTCTCCCAGCTGACCTTTTTTTTCCTCTCCCAGTCTCCCAGCTGACCTTTTTTTTCCTCCCAGTCTCCCAGCGGACCTTTTTTACTCTCCCAGTCTCCCAGCTGACCTTTTTTTCCTCTCCCAGTCTCCCAGCTGACCTTTTTTTTACTCTCCCAGTCTCCCAGCTGACCTTTTTACGTGCTCGCTTCTTGCACCGTCAATTACATCATTTAAGGCCGTGTTTGCACGAAGCACAATCACGTGTATTTTACAGCGGGGTATCAGACCTGGCTCGGCCTGTAAGACCCGACTTGGCATGTACACCCAGTGATGGGTAACTACCGGCGTGTAAAACAGTGTGTCAAGGCCGCACGGAACACCGCTTTACTCTCTGTCATGACACATGCATTCGTACCAGACATAATGTCTCCGTTC
This sequence comes from Pollicipes pollicipes, assembly GCF_011947565.3. Taxonomy (NCBI): domain Eukaryota; kingdom Metazoa; phylum Arthropoda; class Thecostraca; order Pollicipedomorpha; family Pollicipedidae; genus Pollicipes; species Pollicipes pollicipes. The sequence goes on from NW_023595962.1 coordinate 428,884, forward strand.
ATGAAATTTACCTCATCATGCTGGTTAAGCCCTTTAAAGTCATTTCCACGGATGCGCAGTGGGATGAGCTGGCGCGGTTTTAGGCGTCTAATCCGAGATCGCTTTCCGCCCGTCTCAAACACGTATAGTTTCCCCGATGTCACGAGGGGAGAAGCTATGACGATGCATATGTATGTACATGTGTATATATGATACGTATCGGGTATGGTATGCATAATATAATATATATATATATATATAGATATATATAGATATGATATATATACAGCGGTTTATTTAAAGTCATTAAGCAAACACAAAAGTCATCAAGCAAACACAAATTCATCATGATGACCTAGTAATCCGTATACATATATCTATATATATATATATATATAATATATATGTATATATATATATATATATATGTATATATATATACATATATATATACATATATACATATATATATATATACATATATTTATTACATATATACACACATATATATATAATATATATATATATATATATATATATATATATGTGTGTGTGTGTATATATATATATATATATATTCTTTAATACATGTATGCATACATATAAACACAATATTTACATATATGTTACTGTGGTAGCTGACTAGCTTAGCTTCAGCATTCGCGTTGTAATACGCCTTATGCAATATGAATATCCTACGTTGCACGAGTTCCCAAGATGCTCTACGTTGTTTACATTCAGGTTATGTCAGAATCAATGTGTTCCAGACTGCTTTTGACTAGGAGATGCCCTAGCGGACGTAGTCCATTTCCATGTCATCATGGACAAAGTCCACAAATTAGAAGCTCTGCGGTCGGAGTCGCGTCAGATACACAGAAAACACATTTTCTTGACATTTGAATCATGGTCCGTGATTATCTGAAGCAGGTGATCACAAGTGACCTTGCATCAATTACCTGCATCAAAAATCATGGAGGCCTCCATATTGCACAAAAGCGAGATTTTATAAGCCCAACAATAATTTGCCGAATGAGATCACGTACAGTTGACTCAAGATGATCTAGCTTATTTGATCACCAGATCACGCGTAAGCGTTCGTTTCGTTTCGTTTTCGTTTTCGTTTCGTTTCCTGAGGAAAGCAAACACAAAATTCATCATGATGACCTAGTATGACATCAGGGTGACCTGGCTGGACCAGCTGCCCCCAAGCAACGTCTTTGAATCCGTTTATGTGGCTCATCGCGTATAAAGACACTACCCAATGCGACGAATACAACTCCGAATCATTACCTAACATGGTACTGATTAAGATATAATCTCCGAATAATAATAAGTAAATACTGATAATTGAATAGAAATAAATAATAATAATACATACTAATAATAGAAAACACTAATGAAATAAAGGCTCCGAATCAGTACCTAAGTACCTAGTGACGTCATTTCGTCACAACCTAGCATGACGTTGACCTATATTATGAAACGAAGCCTGCGAGCCAGCGCATATGAACATTTCGCCCGCATATACGTGGGGTGGAAGCTTGCGCGTCTGAAATACACGCCGTCGCCAGCCGCGTTTTAACGCGACCAAATGACGCCATCTGGTGATTACCTTCATCATTTGACCCGCTGTCGTATTTTGCGTGTACTTTCCTGGCAGTTTAAAGTTTTTCGCACGCTGGCATCAACTTTGAGTGATAATCCCACGCCGAATGATAAGAACACCCCCGCTTTGAGCGAGTGTGACCATTGATCGTTCGGCGCCTCGAAGCCGGGCGCTGAGACGCGTACCCGGCCGTCACTTGTTCTCACCCGGGCCGCGTGCTGCGGCGCCGCGGGACGTGTAAACAAACCACTCCAACCCCGGCCCCGTGCAGGCGCCGGCCGGCCCGGTACGCGGCAGGGGTCGGTGCCGTCTCATGGTCAGATCTCGTCCCGTGCTGAGATACGGCGCTCCTCCGTCAGCCAGAGGATAGAGGCGCACCCAGCCGCCGAATCGGGTGGAGCGCACTGGTGGCGTCAATCCTGAATCCTCCGCTGATGGTCGGGCGCTTGAGGGACCGTAGATAACGATGGCAGGTGATCTCCAGTGGGAGGAGGGAAAGCTGGGGCTGTATTGATGCGTTGGGATGGTCGATCGCTTCCACAGATCGCTTCGCTTCGCTGCCTTCGTTGCCCGTTTCCGAGTCCGGCCAGACTCCCGTCGCGCCCTGCCGCGGGACGCGTGCCTGGCTCCGCCCCTGGCGCCCGCGGGCTCCGCCGTCCCCTGCCGCTGGGAAGCGGGATAGTACGCAGTGGGCGACGACGGGATCCGGTTGCCCAAAACCGGTAGCCATCCCTGCAGGCTGGGATCCAGCCGCACGTACCGGGATCCGTCTCCACCGACCAGGATCCTGCTACTTAAGACTGGGGTCCGCCCGGATATAGGCCGCGCGAGCCTGGCGCCACCCTCCAGACTAGGGTAAGCCGCACAGGCTGATCCGAGCTGAAACAAACGGCTGAGGGAGACTGTGATCCAAGGCAGCAAAGCGTCACGACGGTGCCTTTTCAGACTCATCACTATCTTGACAAGTGTTAGTGCTAATGTGCTAATAAGTAGCATTTAACAACTTGCTCCCGCGATGAGTTATTCCCTCGAGTTGTGTCCGCGATTGAGATATGAGAAAGTCTGAGCACGCTTCGCATTCATGTCGCACGGTTTGTAAGACATGGCGGGCTGGATTTGTGTAATTAAACGTTAATGAACACTTGCGAGGCAGCTCTAAGTGATAGAACAGTTGCCGACAATTTCCGGTGACGGCTCTGATAGCCACCAAACAAGACGTCACTTCAATCGAACGCGCCTTTGTGCTAGACCAAAGCCAAAACTTTCTTACCAAGCGCGTCATTGAGCGCCAAACATATTTTGGCTTTGTTTGGTTATTTTGATTGATTTGATTTTTCGACCAGTTATGACCATTTCAGGACTATGAGATGAAGGAGAGTGGATAACGGTGGGGTATGACCACAGGCGCCTGGGGGCCAACCGCCGAGCCTAGCCCGCGTAGGGACCCCTCTGCGGTGTACGCGCCGGGCGCCCGGTCGTGGTGCCCTCCAGGACGCCTCTCGGCCCACTCGTGGCTGGCGTATTTTGATCTTGGATATTCTGCGTGGGCGTAAGTGCCCTGTAAGAGGAGCTAATGTGTGGACCGCCAGGCATTCATCGAGCTTTGCGCGCTGGATCACCCAAGATCAAGATTTAGAAGGCGTTGGGCTGTTGGATGAAATACGCTCCTATAGGTAGCTGTAAACGCCTCTGAGTTTCATGCAATGTTAGCGCCATTGCGTGTTTTAAATGCATCGGTCTACCGGTACCTTCGTGTTTTTTTCACAGGTCGAATATGCACCTGCTTCTCTTAATTCGAAATATGAGTTGGTGTTTTCTTGGTGTTTTCTCTCTTGGTGTTTTCTCTCTTAAAACACTCTTGGCGTTTTCCATTGCGAATAATGATGCTACTTATGATGATATCAATGGTGAAAATAATCAAATTGCTTTTTGTAATGTGAATACATTTATCTTCAATTTTCATGCCTGTTCAGAGAGCAGGATCTTTGTGGCCTGACCTGGCCTGTGACCTGACCTGTCCGATGGCACACAGCGACAGAGGGAGGACGATGGGAGCGTTGTCTGCAGCTCTGGACTGTAGCTGCTTCGCTAGCTTTCTGATGACACCGGATGGCGATCAGTCGGAGCCCTACCTAAACCGCGAATTCGCATGAATTTTAGTTTGTTACTTGGAACAAATGCTTGAACAACAACCACTACTCCACAACTCCTGTCTTCCTCTCTTATCCCGGCGCATTTGTGCTACGCGGTTTCTGTTCCCCGAGATTCTAATTGGTTCTTTCCGGGAATGAATGGAAATGATTGGACGAACAGTCGTGACGTGTGCGACCTGCACGGAGTCGCCATAGACTCCTGCCCAGTGGGATGCCAAGTCAAAACAATGCCGGGTCAGCTGAATTGGTAAACAAACCATGAGCTTTCAAGGTCTGGTGGCAAAGCTACACACACACAAATCCCATTGGCTTTTCAGAAGTCGTCTTGTGACTTTTTTACACAAACTCACTCATGTTTTTCTTTTCCAATCAGAGCTTTTCAACAACTTCCGGAGCAATGACTCGTTGATATCGTGCGCGAGACTAGGTGAGTGGCGAGATAATATATATACAATATATATATATATATATCTACATATGTCGACACATTTGCTTACCGTTTTCGTACGTTCTCATGGGGCAAACCACACACTGATTACTGGATTGTTTGTGCACGAACCCAAACGCTGTTCAGTCGCTACAACTAGATAGATCTCCCGTCTTTCATGCAAGGTTATCAACTGTATGGTGTTGTGTGGGGCTTGCTCGTCTACCGATCTTGCCCATTAAGGAAATATATTTTTGGAAACTGACGCACGCCATGAATCTTGAACTGCTGAACAAGATTTTTGCAGCGCACAGACGTTTTTTAAAATCATACATGCTAATCATGTAGACAGTGGCCAGTGGTGAGCCGTCTGCAATGCATTAAAGCAATTGGGTAGGCTGCTTAAGTGCACATAAGTTACGAACAACAAGATCATGGATCTCTGCGCAATAACTGGGAGTTCAACGACGCAGAGACAGCTGTCTGCTTCGAGACTTGGTGATTCGGTGGTTTCGATAAACTTCCAGTTTCGAAAAACAGTTTATTCGGCTGTTTTTCTATCCGCAAAATATGCATTGTGATCACCGATATGCGGTTATGGTATTGACAAAGACGGAAACTAAGCTCTTTTTCTGCCGCACACATATTTGTCCTTCCATCAGTTCAGGCTTGGCACATCACTTGTAAACAAGTGGTGGGCAAAGCGACATTCACAAGCGTTTAGCGAGCACATCTGCCGAACGCTGATAGCGTGTTCCTATCATGCCCTCAGAGCCCAACTGGCGTTTGATGCGGCTGTCAAGATATCACGCCTGGTAACACCGTGAAGGGCGACGCTGCCACTTGTGTGTGCTATGCTGCCACACTTATAAGAATAGATTCGTTTTTTTTCTGTCTGGAGGGTCCTGCGCTCTGTAAACGGTTTGAGCTCTTTAGGGGGTATGGGGCCCGTACCTCCCTGGATTTCAGACTGAGTGTGTTTATTGAAGAACGGTCGCCGAAAGAGATACTTTCTGCTTTGTTTTTAGCTTCTCGCAGGCGTTGACAATATCTCAAACGAATATGGCACATGGTCTCTCCGACATAGGCTATGCTCCTCCTTTGTTTTGTACACAGTTAACACTTAATTTCGTGAACCACGTTTTTTTGCGTGTGCAAAGCCTTGAAGTACTGAATTACATAAATAGCACATGTTGTTCCTGAGGCACTCATGAATTCGAGATAGAAGATGTCACCAGGCGCTCTGTCAGCTTCTTGTCTTTCCTCCAAGCCGTATGTTCGCACAGCTTTGATTTCCAAACGATGTGTCCGATTTAATTTATGTACGGTGAACCTAAGAATCTGTTGTCCAACAGGTCGTGTCCCTGTTTCGCACCACCCATCCCCCACGTGTTCCAGTTTTGTTTTACCTCTTCCAACATTCTACCTAAAGGTCACGGAGATTATCCATTGGCAAACAGCAAAGTTTATGTTTCGCTTACGCTCTTCCTTTCTTTTCATTACTTGATGGGTTGCTTAGAGCCCTATGAAACATGTTACAAAATGTGCTGTGCTTAGTGGAAGTTGGGTGCACCTGTTGGATCCGTCCTGCTTCGTGACGTCACCTGACACGCAGCATAGGCGCTGCCACCGGTCGGAGGCCGTCCCAGAAAACTTCAGTCATTTTTTGTTGAGGTGGCAAGAACTCACCTATGACCTCATTATAAAAAGTCTGCACGGTGGAAATCTAAACATTCGGTGTTTTCATGGCGCATTCTTGGCTCTGTGTACCGGACCTTGGTGTCTAGCAGTTGCGAAGTTACGAAATAGATGCATGATGAACATCATCAGTGGCTCTGACCTTTAAAAAAGTCGTTCTTATTCAAGGCAGCATGAAGCCATGTTTTAAAGTTGTTGCCAATTTGCTGCACGACGTCGTTAAATCAGAGGACGAAAATGTTGGCTTTGTTAACGTAAACCGTTCAAAATGATATCGAAATAAGTCGTGAAAAGTGTTCAAACTAATGCCAATGAACATTTGCGTGTATCAATATCATCACCGTTTATGAAGACGCCGAATGCAAGGTCACTCAACTTCAATATCACTAGGTTACCTCACGTCACCTGTGAGAGGTGATTGTTATATGCTTTGCTAAATGTTATAGCTATAAGCTTCAGCTAAATCTACCTTCTCCGCGGATTTACAAAACAAGCTGCGATGAGCTGGAAATCGCATGATTTGGTCTTGCTCCACCCGACGTGGACAAAGCGGCCTTAAGAGACGGTGTTTAATGACATTTGCAAAAGTGACAGGTCTAGCATATACGTACCGCCATCACTGCTTTTGATTTGATTCTTGTCTATCCCGCATGGTATGGGTCTGGCAGAGGGCCTCGCGCCCATGCCGGGAAGGCGGCCAAACACTTACGGAGGGCCTCACGCCCGTACCGGGTAATGTGGCCAAGCACATACGAGAGGCCTCACGCCCGTACCGGGAAAGGTGGCCAAGCACGTGCAAAAGGCCTCACGCCCGTACTGGGCGAGGTGGCCAGGCACGTGCGAAGCTAGCGTCGGACATGTGAGTCTGGCATTGTAGGACGGCGTTTTAACTCGTGGCATGTTGCTCCAGCCGCCGTCATGCCGGGGATAACGGAATCACTGCTGGACGGCGTCCTGTCGGTGCTGCCGGACGTGCGCGCCCTGCCGCTGCCGCACGTGCTGCTGCTGCTGCTACTGCTGCTGCTGTTGCCGCTGCTGCTGCTGCTGTACAGGGCGTCGTCCGGCGGCGGAGCGGGGATCGGCGGATTGCCGGGGCCCAAGCCTATGTACCCGCTCATCGGCTCGGCCCTCCTGATGCCCAGCGACATGACAGGTGAGGATAGGACCGGTGAGAAGGACGGGCGATGAGGACTGGTGGAGAGGACCGGGTGGGGGGGGGGACCCATGGGAAGCACTGGTGGGGAGGACCAGTGAGAAGCACTGGTGTGAAGACCGGTAAGGAGGAGCACCGGTGAGGACTGACGAGGAGGACTAGTGGGGAGGACTGGTGGGGAGACCGATGGGGAGAAATGGTGGGGAGGACCGATGAGAAGGACTGGTAAGAAGCACTGGTTGGAAGGCTGGTAAAGAGGAGCACCTGATGAGGAGGACTGGTGAGGAACTCCGGCGGGAGGACTGATGGGGTGGATCGATGGGAAGGACCGATGGGGAGGACTGGTGAGAAGCACTGATGGGAAGACTGGTAAAGAGGAGCACCGATGAGGAGGACTGGTGAGGAACTCCGGCGGGAGGACTGGTGAGGAGGACTGCTGACGTGACAGGTTCCGGCTGACACGGCTTTGGCCCGGACAGGCTCGGTTTTGGACAGAAGGTGTTAGACCGGTGACGCTGCGGAGTAAGATGCCGATTCGAACTGCATCTACGCGTTAGATGTTCTGAACGTCCCAGTGCTTGTTCTGGATTCCACTCCGCGGCTCGTCATATTTAGAAGGGTTCGTTTTTTAAATAGTTTGTGTGGATGGATGTGGATCAGAAATACGTGTTATAGAGCATTACCGGCATCTGCTTAGGCACCGTAGCCGTGATACTGACATACAAAACAAATTAAAATCTACTAGCGATGTGAGTTGTTCGGTGCAATGGCGGGGAACATTATTTACAGACATAGGACACTAGTATTAGCCTCATTCCCCGGAACAAAACCAGGAGAATGGAGATGTAGTTGGGTTGATATTTCGGCAACATGCCTTTATCGGAACAATAGCAGAAGTGACTTCTGCTATTCAGATGAACTTCTGCTATTGTTTCAATAAAGGCATGTTGCTGAAACATCAACCCAACTATATCTCCATTCTCCTGTTTTTTTCCGATGAATATGGCCATTACTATTGTCTCATTTATTAACGATGTAATGACAACAGTAATGTTATAGTAATACTAAATGATGTGTCTAAAAATAACGCAGGCGGCGATTACTATGATCTGCAGGAGAAAGTGGCTGAAATGGATGGAATAACATTGGAAAACATTTTCAGGGGAAGTTCCATACAAAGACCGAACTATGACGATTCTTAATCCAAATCCTGATTTTTTTTAGAAATTCTCAACGTTTTGATGGGGTGGAGCAAGGAGTTCCAAGGATGTTTTCACTTGAAGCTGGGCTCCGACTACGTCATCATCAACACACCAGAGGCAGCCGAGGTAAATAACGTCACTGGGAGGATGTTTTCGTGAGATGTGGGGCGTAATCAGCCATTATTGTGCCTGATCACTACGTGATCATCACTACAATCACTACATCCTTGTGCCTTCTGCTACGAAATATATTTCGAAGTTCTCAACCAATTGCGCGGAATCCTGCACTTGCTCGAAACCACGTGGTGCAACCTTAAGGGACTGTTCCAGTTTGCATGTGGTTTTGAACTGATACGACCGTCTTGAAGATCATTCGGTTGTCATGCTAAATGCTTGTTGCGTTAGTTCCGGGTCCGTTCTTTTGAGCTGTTGGTTTTCTGTCGGCCCCTAACCGTCAGTCCAACTCTCCGAGTGCCTGGCGTTGTTACAGGTGGTGTTGAGCAGCAACCAGCACATTCAGAAGGGCGAAGAGTACGACGGCTTGAAACCGTGGTTGGGTGACGGACTACTGATCAGCGCAGGTGGGCTCGAATCCCAGTCGTTCCCAAAATATTTGGTCATGAAACATACTTATTTAATCAAGTCGGGGATGAAAAGGATTTCGTCAGAAATTGACTGCACCTATTGATAGTTCCCAGATAGACTATCAGCTTCAGAGGAGTCATGCGACTGTCCAGTCGTCTGAGCATCGAGAATCGCGGATGTGCGCACCAGTACGGTCGCGCTACACAACGGCTACATACATACCTGGTTATGTAAAAGTGGTTGAATATTTAACCGTAAGACTATTGTGAAGGGCGTTGCTGGCCAGCGGTTGGTTGCTGGCTTTTCGTTCTGGCTGCCATTCGTGGGTATGATTAACCATCTCGAGGAAAGATATTCTCAGATATTAAATATATAAGATATTCTCGATATATTCACACATTAAAAACTCATGCTCTCAGACAGAGAAACGGCTCAGGCGTCACATCGAGAGAAATGTTGATGGCTCGCAGAAGAGTGGTCGAAATAATGATCCTTCCCACCAGGCTCCAAGTGGCACAAGAGGAGGAAGATGCTGACGCCTGCCTTCCACTTCTCCATCCTGGACCAGTTCATGACGGCCTTCAACGAGCAGTCGAAAGTGCTTGTATCTAAACTGCGAGAAACGAACGGCCAAAGGACCGACGTCTTTCCCTACATCACCAAGGCAACGCTGGACATTATCTGTGGTGGGTTCCAAACGCTGGACATTATCCTGTGGTGGGTTCCAAACGTGACCGTGCAAGCGCACGCGAGGTGATCTACCATGGGGTTCCTCGTTCGAGGTGATCTACCATGGGGTTCCTCGTTCGAGGTGATCTACTATGGGGTTCCTCGTTATTTTGCGTGATGACGTGCCATGAACCAAAGACGTATTGCAGCAATTCCATGTCTTGTACCTTGGTTACGATTAATGACGTCTGAAGAGTCTGGGTGAGTTGAGTTCTCAGAACAAGAGATCCGAGATATTTGGCTGTAAGACGTCGAGTATACTCTGTGATCTCATGTCAAAGAAAGTGTCGCATTTTTGCGTGGCCCTATAGGTTAGAGAGTATCTGGCTGCGTGGTTATGAGATAGGAGAACAAAATAGTTGCTGGTTGTCGCCCAGGATGCTGTTCATTTCCGGTTGCATATCATGTGTGATATCGTAAGTGGTGCCGACACAGAAGCGGCTCCGACACCAGCGGGCTCCGCCCCTAGCGGGCTCCGACAGGTCGTCGGATGTCCTGCTGCGCCCTCTGCGCTGGGCGTGCTTTGCGGTCGGGGCCAGTAGCGGCATTGGAATGGAGGGTGGTCTTTTCCACTGTGCCAGAGGCCCCACGCTGATCTAGAGGCCCTCATTGACCCAGAGACCCTCAATGACTCGGGGGCCCTCAATGATCCAGAGACTCTCAATAACCCAAGGGCCCTCACTGACCCAGAGGTCCTCAATGACCCAGAGGCCCTCAATGACCCTGTGGTCCTCATTGTCTCAAAGATATCACTGGTCCAGAGGCATGTTCCAGAGGCTCTCTGTCTCAGGGGCCTCTCCCTCCTGCCCCAGAGGTCAATCCCTCACCGCCAGTCAGTCCAAGAGGCCACTCACTGACCCAGAGACTCTTACTGGTCCGCTGGCCGTCATTGTCCGAAAGACGGTCACTTTCTGACAGACCTCCGCTGTCACTAGGGTCCCTCGTATGCCAACGATTGATGCCTGCGCTGTCCCTGGGGTCCCTCGTATGCCAACGATTGATGATGAATAATGACGTGGGCAGAGTTCAAGCTTTCTGTGTTATCGAATTGTTCAACAATAAAATGCAAAAAGGTGGTGCAGGATGACTCCACTGTCAGTGCCCATAACATTAAATTAGTGATGGGAGAAACGAACTAAGTGTTGTTTATCGACGAGACAGCCTGGCTGGCTTATGTGAAAGTTGTCTTTCATGGTCTTTGCTGTCCACTGACGCGCTAATACCCGACCGACTTTCGGTGGATCGAAGTCCGTTTGCCTTGATGCGGTCTTCGCTATCTTCGCACCGGGCAGGGTTTTCGGTGTAGTTTTTTAAAGCGATCGATACAGTCCGACATAAAACTGCCTCCAGTATTCCGCATTGCATGGCAATTTCTCGCGGAATTAAAAAAACCGGAAAGGTTCCAGAAACCTTCCCGTACTGTTCATGTTTTCTGAAAGAGGCCAGAGCGTGTATGGGGTCTGGGTTACCGCCGTCACTCTGCCCCGTATCCGCAGAGGCCACCATGGGGGTGCAGATTAAGGCGCAGCAGGGCGCCCGCTCCGACTATGTTCGGGCTGTGTACAGGTGAGGTACGCTCCAACTATATCCGGGCTGTGTACAGGTGAGGAACGCTCCGACTACGTCCGGGCTGTGTACAGGTGAGGTACGCTCCGACTATGCCCGGGCTGTGTACAGGTGAGGTACGCTCCGACTATGTTCGGACTGTGTACAGGTGAGGTACACTCCGACTATGTCCGGGCCGTGTACAGGTGAGATACGCTCCAACTATGTCCGGGCCGTGTACAGGTGAGGTACGCTCCAACTATGTCCGGGCCGTGTACAGGTGAGGTACGCTCCAACTATGTCCGGGCTTTGTACAGGTGAGGAACGCTTTCAACTATGTCGGCCGTGTACAGGTGAGGTAGCTCGACTATGTCCGGGTGTACAGGTGAGGTACGCTCCGACTATGTCCGGGCTGTGTACAGGTGAGGTACGCTCCGACTATGTCCGGGCTGTGTACAGGTGAGGTACGCTTCGACTATGTCCGGGCCATGTGTACAGGTGAGGTACGCTCCAACTTATGTCCGTGCCAGTGTACAGGTGAGGTACGCTCCAACTATGTCCGGGCTGTGTACAGGTGAGGTGACGGGTCTTCTGATAGCTGATACTGATAACCGTCCGCATGATGTGACGCCTTATTCACATCATGGGTGATAAGCTATCGGTCACGGGCCGCCGATTACAGATTCCGGATGCCGGCTCCCGGATCATGGATCCCAGATTCGGATCCCGATTCCAGGATCCGGATCCAGTACCCCAAGTGTCACAACCCAGATCCCAGATCCCGGATCCTCGAGGATCCCGGATCCAGAGGGATCCTAGATCCCGGGTCCTTGAGGATCCCAGATACAGAGGGATCCCAGATCCCGGAGGATCCCGGAGCCCGGATCGCGGATTATACCCGGGGAGGAAGGAGGAGGGACATAGCTCAGTCTGTGGCATTTCGGACCTCCGCGTGATATGCTCGGGTTAGTTTCCCGGCTGAAGACTGGGACGCGACCAGTCTTTCTTGGAGCTCGATCATAAATCAGTCTTGTAACAATTCCCATTAGGTTGAGGGTGCATGCCACGGGTCACAGGTACCGGGTCACAGAAATGGGTCACATGTCACAGAGGCCACATAAGTAATGGGTCTGGCGGTTGACCCTGGTCCAGGTCACAGGATGCAGGCGGCAGATCACAGATAACCGTTTAAGGTCACGGTCACGGGGCACAGAGAATGGCTCACAGATCGATTGATCACACAGATCACATATTGATCGACGCAGATCACAGATCGACGACGCGTCACCGACTCGCAGACATTCGATCATTACTGACCACGGCTTTAAGTGCGCATGTCGCAGATTACCAGTCGGAGGTCATGGTTCACAGTTCCCAGGCTAATGACCACTGGCCGGAGGTCATGATCCACGGGCTCAGGATCAATGCGGTGGCGTGGTGCTGCTGCGTCCCGCTGTTTTCTGATCCATTCGCAGCCTCAGCAGCCGTGCAATGGCGCTCCCGGTGACAGCTGTGAGTCCAACCATTGTTCGGATTGTGTGGTCGCCCAGAGACAGCGGAACGTTCACATTTCAAAAGATAAGAGTCACCGAAGCAACGCTGGCATATCTCGAAGGCTGACACATTCCTGCATCTGGGCATGGAAGGAGGTATTTCACATTTGCGTGAGGTGTCGAGAGACAACGTTTTTGAGATATTTTTAGAGAGAGATAATCATTCTCAGGATCATTGGTTACAGTTCACAGTCATGCCATTTTGAAGGCTTCAAACCCTCTTGTTTTTGAGGCAGGCGCATCCCAACTTGTCCAGCCTATTTCGTGCCACCTATCTGAATGACACCCAGACAGGTATGACACGATAGAAACGTCATGCGAACGCCCCCCCCCCCCCCCCACACACCTCATTGGCATTATTGAACTAATGGTAGTGAAAGGCAAGGCCACTTTATATTCGTGTATATGTTTAAAAGCATAACTCATACAATTGAAAAACATGCAAAATAATGATGACAAAAATAATTATCAAAATTCATACAACAAAAAACAAATTATTATGACCTCGTTAATATAAGATGTACGTTAGTTTTCACGATCAGCCTCAATATGTTGTGTGTGAGTGTCGTTTTTGATACCGTTCTGCCGCCCGTAAATAGCTGTAGCGCTCTACTAATCAACGATGTTTTCAGAATGGGCGAGATCTCCTTTTTCCGCTTCTTGAAGCCATGGCTCAGAAGTGATTTCCTGTTTCGTCGGACTTCGTTGTACCAATCCCAACAAGAATGTCTAAAGCTTCTTCACGGGTTCACAGATTCGGTGAGCAATTTCCAAACTTTGGCTAAAAAACTCGACTGATGATCATAGGCAAAAACACGGGAGGCAACGCCCCGATTTCAAATGCCTTGCGTACGATACGCGCAGGAAGGTGTTGTGTTAAAATGACACATTCCGTCAGATCCTCCACAAAACACGTGGGCTGTTTAACATGCGTCTTAATTATTGTCGCAACACCCAGGATCTTTTCAACAACCAACTTGAAAACAACTTGTGTCAATCTCGAGTGACGTAGAGCGCATAATTTCATCCTGCTGAAACACCGTCACATTCAAACTGAACCTGACTACGAAACAGGAATCTGTTAGCTCTGAACAGCCACGACACGAGTGCTGTGTCTGTGTGTGAAGATAAACAAGCCTTCATCACGCAACTTGACCCGCGCAGCTAATATGTTATGCTGAAGGGCTTACGATTGCGTTCGCAACTGGTTGCCTCACCGAGTAGTGCCAAAGCGTTCCCTGGCGCTGCCTGTCTGCGCAAGGATGTTTCTTGCTTAGCGAACAGCTCACATCATTGGTGTTGTTTTCTGTGTTATTGTCTTATTGTTTCTGACTTATTATCTCTGCCCGTGAGCTGCCGTGCGCACGGTGTTTTCACCCGCAACATGTGATAAGCCGCTGGGTTGTGGCTGACCGGAGCGGTCTTGATCAGGTGATTCAGTCCAGGAGAGAGGAGCTAAGCAAGTCAAAAGACGCGTCCGAAACTCCACAGACGTCACCACAAGGTACCTGCAGCGTTTTTATAACGTAACATATCGACACTGGCTTGCCGCTCTCACAAAAAATATCGGCTCAAGTGCGGTGCCTCTTCCATCTCTCAGTGCTGCTGTGTTTTATCGGGTTCAACAAAACGCGTTTAAACAGAGATCGTGTTCCATGTGTCGTTTGACGACTCACTGTTGTGCTTAGATTCGTCGTTAAGCGTAGGTCACCGAGGCCACGGGAAACTCTTAGCCCTGTATTCATGTGACTGGAGATGGGAAGCGGTATTGCCCTGAAGTCTTCGCCCTGCAGCACCGGGAATTCAAACATGCGACGCGCGTTTCGAATGCCGCCACCCATAGTACGGATTTCCCCGTCCCGTCTAGGAAATGCGGTGCCTTTGATGGGGATCGAACCCACCCGAGGCCTTGAATCAACTCGACTTTCTTCGACCCTAGCTATAAGCCGCCATCGGCGCTTTGACCGCTACACCGCTACCGTAGCGGCCCGGCGGTGTAGCTAAGCAGCGCCTTGCTTTGCATTCGGGCCACTTGGTTTACTGTCAGTGCCACGTTCAGTACAATGTGAACCAACATAGGCTTACACCAATATGGACTCACATTCCAGTAAATACACACCTTGGACTTTGGCTCCGAGCCATTTCGAAGTACAATTCCCTTATTTCGCGGTCTCTTCGTACGCTGATCTTCGCCTACATGTGCATTGCGATAGAGTAAGTCAGCAAGTTTTAAGTACCTCTTTTGACGGGGCTGGATCACGATCCCAAGCTGTGATGATCCACCAAAACCGCCGTCTGTTGGCTTATAACGATGAGGCTATTCGGCATTGCGTTAAGGGCATCACGCGCGACAGTCATCATTCAGACCCTGTGGACAGGAAGCGGTTGGCACTCTGGGTCCGCTGCTTGCGGCTTCCGCCGACCAGCAGCCGTAGAATGAGCTACGTGGTAGCTGACGTTGGAGGTCCTCCACAGGCCGGAAGCGGCTGGCGCTGCTGGACCTGCTGCTGGCCTCCACCATTGACGGCCAGGCCGCTGAGCGATGCCGACATCAGGGAGGAGGTCGACACGTTCATGTTCGAGGTGGGGGTGATGCGTATCCTACCGGTGCGGATTCATGCGTGCTGTCGATCGTATGTGTGCTTGCCGCCCCTCCCCCTCCCGCCCCCGAAGATCGGGTATGTAGGAGGATGTGCAGGAAGGAAGCTGTCCTCCACGGACGTGGCGTTCTCGTCTTGAGGTTCTTCTGTGTGCATTCGCATTCTCAGCTCTACAAATGCATCGATAGCTTATCTACGTGAAAAGAGCACGTCTGGATCTCAACGCAATTTATTCAGTCTTACGTGCCAGGACTGACGGCTTACCTGGACATGACGGCGCTGTTGCAACGTTACAACGTTACCCTTCACAACGTCTTGCACTTCGGAGGCCCTTACTCTTCCGGCGCTGATCCGAGTCCCTGCGATCTCGGATACTGAACAGCTCCGTTCTAAAGCAGCTCCGTTGAAGACGATTCCGTCTTGAGAAAGCGAGACAGCGTTGTCAAAAGACCGCCCCTGCCCGCCTCCAGGGTCACGACACAACTTCGGCCGGCGCCAACTGGACCCTCTACAACCTGGGCCGGCATCCCGGCATACAGCAGAGGGCCTTCGAGGAGGTGCGGGATGTCCTGGGCCACGACGACCGGTGAGAACTGTGAGAGCGTTCTCGGTCGGACGTCGCGCAGTGGCCTGTGAGAACATTAGAGAACCAGGTAATCAAATCGTTCTGTAACAGTCGGTGAGAACCGCGACCACCTTTGAGAGGATTGTGAAACAGCTGGAGAGAGCGTGTGCATTGTACTTGATGCTTAGTGAGAGCTTGAACGGGCCCATTATCTTTGGTGAGAGCACTCACATCGGGGGGGACCGGGATGGCCGGGAGGAGCAGCAGGCAATCCGCTAGGTATCCGTTAAATTCTGAGGTGATATCGGGAGATGTTCTCGGGCTGTCAGTGTCAGTGAAAGTGTTTTCAGGCCCTGTAATTATCAGTGCATGGTGCAAGTTATCCGACAATCTAAGCAGAAATATAGAGCATATCATGATAAGGGGAAAATCAACACCCGGGTGATCTTGTATATCACAGCCCTTTTTATTCCTGATTGCGACTGGCGATATCGTTTGAATGCCTGGTACCAACCGACACGAGCGTACGATGACATTCAAATGAATGATAGGAGTATCTTCTTTTTTCTCGGAAAAAGTTGGCTAGATAATTCGTAGGAGCATCTGAATTTGTTGGAAGCATAGGCAAGTGCAGAAAATTGCTCTGAAACAATTGCAATCACAGAAAATCCCTCGGTGACCTGTAACGACCTCAGGTCGCGTGAGGCTGCGCCGGCGAAGACACCGGAACACCACACACCACACACCAGAACACCACACATACCCGAACACCACAGTTTCACGCATCCTTGAGTGGCTGGTGCATCAGCAGCCTGTGTAAGCCACGGCTAGAGGGATTTAAAACGTTCTCCGATAATAATTAGAAGACCGCATGCGGCGTGAGGTGAGATCAATTGTCCTTGAGAACTGGGTCGATCCAGACACAGAACCCAAATGTAGGTCGTTTGTGTTTTGGTTGACTCGCATGTAATCTGATGCATGCATACCTATGTACAAAGTTTGGCGTGAGACAACAAAAATGTACTTTAATTAATAAAATTTATTTGATTAATAACATTTAATTTCATTAATAAAATTTAATTTAATTAATACAATTTAATGTATCAATACAATTTAATTTAATTAATAATTTTAATTTAATTAATACAATTTAATCTATTGCACACGTCCTTAATTCTGTCTGTGGCCGGACACAACCACTACCAAGCCTATCTGATCTTACATATACACGGTTCCTTTCGGCGTGAAAGGAGGTGGCCATGAGTCAGGCCAAAGACCATGAAAACGGACAGGCAGGGTCATAGCAAAAGCAAACAGTTCTGTGCCCTGAAGCTATGTGACTGGTGACCACAAGGCTCCTTCATTCTAAAAGCCGTATTTGGTAGCCCAAAAAACTTCGATGTCCGCCGTGGGTCAGATCAACAATTAGTGGAGCACTTTGCTAACTAGGTTTGGTTATTTGCAAGTAGTCGCATGCTTTAAAGGTACGCTGCTACTGATTTTCACGAGGACTTCACCATTCAAATCTTCATAGTTGCCTTCGTTCATGCGATCCATTTTATCATATGTCAAGGGCAACTTTTCACTTCCATACTGTTACGCAAGAACAGGTAACCAGGAGAGGCCCTCCCTCTATCCCAGCAACGCAATGAACCGTGTGTTAACATCAGTAAGCAAAAATAAAGTCGCGGCACTCCCAGCTAGGAATAGGAAACAAACATAAAAAACAGGCGAAGAGATGGTGTCGACCCAACAATGCTATCCTTCGGCCCTGGAATAGCAATCTACTGTAAACATCCGGCAACAACTGTCCTCCAGCATGCATGCGCGTAACCTCGACGTCGTTCCACGAATTAAACGTGTATTATGCCTGTCATCCTTGCAACATTGCTGCTTTGGGCCAAGATTACAAATCTCCGTCAGCTTATGCAAATGTCATTCAGCGTCGCATTAAGTTGAGTAATCTTAATCAGTACGTCGCCGATCCTCAATTTTGCTCATTTTCTAAACGCCTGGTGTGGCCTTCCATTGCGAGTCACTAAGGAAAAGAAGTAAGTCAAATTCGGAATCTCCCTATTTCACCCTTCTCTTCCCTCTTCCTCATATTCTGCCTTGCAGTTTCTTATCGTTTTCAAATGGAATACGTAAGTTATTCAGTGCATTAGCGGGGAACGTTATTCACATAGATAAGACAGTAGTATTAGCCTTATTCCTCCGGGAAAAACCAGGAGAATGGAAATATAGTTGGGTTGATATTTCGGCAGACATGCCTTCATCGAAACAAAAGCAGAAGTGAATAAACGTTTATGTACGTCTACCTGGTTTCCTTCTGCTATTGTTTGGATAAAGGCATGTTGCCGAAATATCAACCTAACTATGTCTCCATTCTCCTGGTTTTTCCGGGTAATAAGGTATCTATCTGTATCTATCACTGTATCTATCACTGTATCTATGTTTTCAACTGAAACAACAAATCTGTCGTCCAAAGGCAAAAGACTTAAGTGCTATGTTAACTGATGGCTCTCAGACCATTTTGCCTTTTTACGGCAGCAATGTCCACGCGAATCAGATCAAATGTCAAAACAGCTTGAGGAGTTCCGGCTGGAGCCTCCGTGTCACCCCACAGGCCTGTGACGCGCGAGGACCTGTCGCAGCTGCAGTACCTGGAGATGGTGATCAAAGAGTCGCTGCGGCTCTTCCCGCCCGTGCCCATGATCGGACGCCGGCTCAACTCGGACGTCGTCATCGGTGAGGCCGGTGACCTGGTGACCTGACCTGGCCGGTGACCTGGTGACTTGATGACATGGACTGGTCACCTAATGACCTCCTCGGTTGCATGGTGATCTGACCTCGTGATATGACACGGTAAGCTGGTGACCAGGTGAGAGAAGACCGGTTCAGTGGTGAGCGTGCCAGGAATTCCTGCGATAAATTTATTTTATATATCTAAAAAATCCGTCAATGCCACGAACGAGGCACTTGCAATGTGGACGCATAATTGTATCCGTCTTCGTTTTCATGCAGCCGTTTCCAACACAACAGGACAAGCTTTGTAAACGTTTGACAAAAGTCGTAATTTTACCATCAGCTGCAGCGTTCTCTTTGCACCTTTCTCTCACCGAGCGTTCTCTCTGCAGCGTTCTCTTGCCAAGCGTTTTTATTACGCCATTCTTTCGCCGAACGTTCTCGCTGCAGCGTTCTCTCGCTTAGCGTTCTCTCGCTTAGCGTTCTCACTGCAGCATTCTCTCGCCGAGTGTTCTCGCTGCAGCGTCTCCTCGACGAGAGCTCGCTCTGCAGCGTTCTCTCGCCGGGTGTTGTCGGCGCCGGTCAGCACCGGTCTTCCGCTGGTCAGCGCCGGGGTGTCGTTGCTGCAGATGGGTGCAGCGTACCGCAGCGGTGCAGGATCGGCCTCCTGGTGTACGCCATCCACCGTGACCCGCGCCACTGGCCCGACCCGGACACGTTCGATCCGGAGCGGTTCAGCCCCGAGGCCTCGCGCGGCCGCCACCCCTTCAGCTACGTGCCGTTCTCAGCCGGGCCACGCAACTGCATCGGTAAGCGGCGCGCCGGCGGGACGCGGCACGGCACGGGACACGGGACACGGGACACGGGACACGGGACACGGACACGGACAGGAACGGACACGGACAACGGACACGGACACGGACACGGGATACGGGATGCGGGCCGCGGGACGCGGTATACGGAACGTGGAAACGTGGGATGCGGGACGCGGGACGCAGGGACACGGGACGCGGGATGTGGGACGCGGGACACGGAACATGACCCTTGCCGGCAGAGGCTGTTCGTAGCAGCGCCCCACTGGCTTGTCACGAACACCTTGTGGGCTGTCAGTTCGGGGTCAGACTCGAGATAACCCTTCAATGCTGAAACGTGTTTCGCGAGCTAATCCACGTTTTCAGAAGTGGCAAAGTCCACCTCGTTAAATTTGGAAAGCAGAGCTGGTGAAAATTGCGATGCATGTTAACGTCAAACCAGAATGTATATGTCTGTCCTGAATGTTCTTCTTTTCGAACATAGGCGTTGCATGTAATGCATCCAATCAATTTGTGCTGATCAGTTCCAACCTACAGCCAAAGCTCGGCCTACAATTTGAGGATTATCTTTGATTTAATCCAGAGCAGCCCTAAAGCCCAACCGTATCCGTCGCCAAATGAAAGTCATGAGAAATAATCCGGAAGGCCGACATGTGCCTTGTTGGATCTATCGGCTTCTCTGGTGCCTTCTCTGTCGGCTTCTTTGGTGCCTTCTCTGTCGGCTTCTCTGGTGCCTTCTCTGTCGGCTTCTCTGGTGCCTTCTCTGTCGGCTTCTCTGGTGCCTTCTCTGTCGGCTTCTCTGGTGCCTTCTCTGTCGACTTCTCTGGTGCCTTCTCTGTCGGCTTCCCTGGTGCCTTCTCTGTCGGCTTCTCTGGTGCCTTCTCTGTCGACTTCTCTCGTGCCTTCTCTGTCGGCTTCTCTGGTGCCGCGACTGTAAATCCAGCAGGGATGTCCGCTTGACTGCTACCAAAGTATGTCGCAGGCTTTGGAATTGGTGCCGCAGGTAGCTGGCTCGTTTTCGTCTGTGGGCGACGTGATGGACTCACACCGTGCATGCCAATGCTGCGGTAGGGGAAACAGGAATACTAAAGTGGTCTGAAGTATCTGTCTGAAGCAGACAAACAACAATCAGTTTGGCTGCATTTTTGTACCAGGGCGCGATATATGGCAGCTCCGCGCAGCAGAATAACGTAATATCTCATTACTTGTGGGCTCAAATATACAAGCATCAGTCACACACTCGCAGTTTGTTCCTTGACGAAGTAAGAAATGTGCCTTGGCGAGCTAAACCTTATAGTTAGTTAGGAGCTCAGAATCCTAAAGAATAATCCAGAAAAGAGTCAAAGCACTGCAGGTCCATCACAGGTGACGCTACCACGGAATGTGTGCACCCGAAGCCATGAATGAGCTTCCATTTGCCAAAGAGCAGACTCGCCCGTGGTTTGCGCTTTTTGGAGTCGAAACCAGGCAACTAGCGACTGGGGTGCGTTCTTGCACAAACACTGGCCTCATTCGCGTTTAGTGCTGTATCAGTTATTAAAAATTTGCAACGTAGCTTTCCCTGACCTGCAGGCCAAAAGTTTGCGCTGATGGAAGAGAAGGTGTTGATCGCCACTGTTCTGCGCAACTTCAAGATCACGTCGCACGACAAGCGGGAGGACATCAAGCTGCGCGCTGACGTCATCCTCAGACTTGAAGGTGGTCTCTGGCTCAGCTTCACGCCGCGTCACTGATGACGTCACTCGTCCCGTCACACCGGCCGGCCGATAACGTAAACGCAGACGAACGCCATCGAGCGCCACATTCGAGCTGCCTTTGCTCCTTCGACTGGGCCACTGCCTATGCCACAGCCGCCACACATTTGTCACAAAACTGGCACGGACGTGAGCACTAAGTGCTTAAGCACTTAAGTACTCAGTACCAAACACGTGCCCAAATACTTAAGTGGTTAATACTAACAAATACCTAAGAACTAAATCACTGTTCTAAAAAAAATTGTTAACGTCATTAGTACTAAAAATTGCTTAGTACCGAAGTACTTTATTCTTATGTGACAGATGCGTGACAGATGTGTGACAGGGTGTGGCAGATGTGTGACAGATGTGGCAGATGTGTGAAGGATGTGTGACAGATATGCAGCAGATGTGTGGGGCTTGCTGACCGCGGAAGAGAGGCCCGGAAGATTGGTAGTCGTGCCCGTGCGCAGAGTAGCATGAACTTATATGAAAAGCGTCATACCGGATGAACATGTGAATACGAGCCGGATGCACATGTGAACACCAACCGGATACGCGTGCAGATGAACACGAGCCAAGAGATGTCGAGTGGTACGTGTAATAAGAATATTTGTACCTCGATATGTGATACGGGAATATGATAGCAGCTTGCCATATCGCAGCTGCACTCCCTCGCCCCGGGAGTGTTGCTATAATAGCTGGGACTCATCCTAGTCTTCAAGCAGACTGCCAGTAACAGCGTAAAACAGACCGCCCAATTCGTGTGAACAGATCGCCCTATCGGTGTGAACAGACCGCCCAATTCGTGTGAACAGATCGCCCAATCGGTGTGAACAGACCATCCAATTCGTGTGAACAGATCGCCCAATCGGTGTGAACGGCAGTCTAGGTCGTTCGGGACTTGACCGACGTCGCTGGTCTCCCACGTTCCTTTCGCAGTGGTAAGTATTCGGAACCTACTAGGGAGCAATGTCAATAATGAATGTTGCGTATCATGATATCATAAGCGTATACATGCGAAATATACGGTATACTCCTTCGATATCACGCGATATCCCTGATGCTGTGGCAGCGGCATCCTCTTCCAGAATCTGGTCAGACCTCGTGCTGCCATCCACATGCGACTGTGGTAGTGGACGCTGTGGTATCTCGTCCACCATCCGTTTCCAGCGGTTGCTTCTGACATCCTACTGCCATCTACACGTGTGTAAATCCACGCTGCACTTCAGAACGCTTAACACATTGCGCATGTCACACATCGCATGCACGGATTGCATGCATCCAACGCACACATGTCCTAAGGCATTTTTGTGAAGATCCGACATCCCGTTTGTAGTGGTTGACGCGTCTGCGTTAACCACTGCGCGTCTGGGAAATCAGAGGTACGAGGTTCCCCGCGGTGCCCGCCCTTCCTGCCAGGGTGAGAGGCAGGTGACGCCACATAGCCTCAGCAGCTGTGTGCGTCGTAAAGCCCCAATGACAAGAACCGCCGACCTGCTCCACTTTTGGCTGCCGTCGTACCACGTGTACAAAACTCATCGAATAGGCCTCCTGAACTCTTCCACATCCCTTCACCCCATTTACTTCGCCGAGACCGTGACGTGTACGTCTACGTGTACCACTTGATGTTCCCTCAGTTAGTTGGAGTTGATTTGACTTGACTTGACTTGACTTGTAGTATGACGTGTGATAGTACTCCGTGTAGTAAGTATGACGTGTGATATACTCCGGCGGTGCGCGATTTGCGATCCAACAGGGCTTGTTTGTTCCGCTGTCGGTCTCATAAAGGGCTCAAATGTCTCTTTAAATCCTCTTGATTATTCTGCTGCAGAGAGCTGCTCCCGTTAATCGCATACAAGTATGGGGAAAAGTGAGCCACGTACCAGGTATCTATACATACACCCAAACAAATTTTAGGGTCTCCTTCACCACATTCTTCACCACCTCACCACCTTCTCTTTCATCAACACCACACACGGCATGGAAGGAAGTCTGCGAGGAATTCGCGATAAGCCAGTCCGTGCAGAGCAAGAGCGGAGGTTTTAAGTTCAAGAGTTATTATGCTGACTTCTCGACCTTCAATATGCCAGGAGGTACTGGTTAAATGGCGTTGTAGAGCGCACACTTGTTAAAATTGTCAATTCCCGATGGCTCAAGCTGTGCTTATCATCACCAGTGAACAAAGATAAGGAAGGTTAAGGAAAATCTCGATTTTGCAGCCAATACACGTGAATCCAGGAAATGCTCCTAACCAGTGCAGCAGCGGGGTGCAGTTTCACAAAATGAGTTGAAGGGGATGAGCATTAAAATGGCCAAACCGCACGTAAAATATGTCAACAAACAGATGTCTCCCAAGAGTTAGCCCATTTCTTCCCAAAAATGGGGGGAGGGATGCTGGAGCCCAAGTTGGGAGCAGGGCAATCGAAAGGGAAGCTGCATCCCTGCTGTGGAGACACTGCCGCTAAAAAGATATTACATGACTAAATCACTCGAGCTCCCACATTATAGCATCCAATGCACTGATCTACGCGAACGGCCGCACCCAAGAAAACCGGGTAAGCCATCAAGTTACGACGACTCATGCCGAAATTAAGTTTGAAAACTACTTAACACGAACATTGCACGGTCCCCACGAACATCCCGAGTGTCCAGACTCTCACGTCCCAGCACCCAACAGCTGGCGCTGCTAAGAGGCGGGCCAAAACACGGACGGCTCAGGCGAAGGGTTCCAATGACACGTGGCGAGCCTCAAGATCGACATGAAGTGATGGCAGGAGGAGCGGAAGAGGGCGGCGGCCCCAGCGACACCCAGGCACAAATGGGCCCGCGTTAGTGCGCGGGACTTTGTGGAGGCGAAAAACAAGATAATCTCGCCCCAAGCGGAATGGCCGTCAGCAAAAGCAGGCCATAAGCAGGGACCACGACATCCAGTCCGGGATACGCGGCAGCCAGCGCGCGGAGGTGTGCGACGGGCTTTGTCGCGGCTCGTCAGCGACCGTCCGACGAAAGTCTGGAGGTGGGGGGGGGGGGGGGGGTGACGGAGCATGATGTGGGCGTGACGTGACGTGACGCTGGCGAAACAGCGCTGGAGAAGGACAACACTGGACCAGACTGGCCCTGAGCTGCTTTGGACCGGACTGGTAAGCTGCGGAAGCCTGACGGTGCCGGCAGAAGAGTCGCTGATCATGCTCCGCAAAATAAATAGGTGATCTTCGATAGATCGTCGATGATATATAAGAATGCATTCTATTCGATAGATTAAGATAAGGTCTATAGGATAAGATAAGATAAGATAAGATCGTATTGAATCGCTGGGACAATGCGTCCGGCGGCTGGCTTCAGAAGCCTGGTGCAATCGCAGTCTTTGATGCCTTTCGCAATCGTTCCAGTCTGCAAGCAAGCGCATGTTGTGGACATTGTGGACATAATACACAGATCTTCATAAGAGCTTCTTGTATCAACAGGGAAAGACGTGCGGAATCCTGCGGGAGAGGCGAGAGAATGAAAGGAAACACTTTTCTCAGTGAGGAAAAGGCAACATCGTCTTCTCTCCTCTCGCCGCTGCCCGGCGAGGTCCCCGCATGCATGTTGTCTCTTGAGCTCTGCAAACCACAGCCGTAACTTTTCTAGGCATAATCTGATTAGCCGGCTTGTCCCCCACACACAGACTCTCGCTCTCGCTCTTGCTCTCGCTCTCTCGCAATCTCGCTCTTGTCCTCTTGCTCTCTTCCTCTCGCCCCCCTCTCTCCACGTCACCACCATGACGTCACGCGGACGACATGATCGTAATGACGTCATGGGCTCAGATATTTTTGAATATGTGTTCATTCATCCAGTAAAAACGCTCATTTTTTAGATTATAGGCACACTGCCATGTTAGCGGTACGCTACAATGCTGTCTGTAAGGAACCCGTCAGATCTTATGTGATTTTCTGTTGTTGTAAAAAACGGAGGTAACAGTGCTTGTAGAACATCGATATGTTTTCATTGTTGTGGGAATCTGTAACCATAAGTAGACCTGTTCGTCGTGCGTGGAGTGCGTGTGAAGCAATCAGCTCTGGGCAAATTTCTTCAAAACGCAGGTTCCTTGCAACTAGTCATCAGAACGCTTGCCTTGTTATCACAATTGATGCTTTGCGAACTTCATCTTTTCCTCAGGCGGCGAGCCTCTTGAACTCATCGGGTGGTTAGCAACACACTACTATTGAGTGCTCCATCTTTCAACAGCTGCCTGCCAAGCTATCTCAAGCTCTCACAGTTTGTGTGTCCTTTGCGATTGCGTTTACTGTAACTGTATGTGTATACAGTTACAGTAAACAAACATATATATATAATTGCAGCGGCTCACAACCGCCCAAAATAAATGATGTTATTGAGGAGGGTTGGACGGAATATTCGACATAGATGAAGTAGTATTGTGATGATGGAATAGTGAATGGGTGGACGAAATATCCAACTTAGCTGGAACATAGACTTATCCACTGCCTGGTATCATGTGGCATGGAATAATCTATGGCGGGAGCGAAACTGAATTTTGAATTAGACCTCGCCCTAATAGAATTGGGGTTAATGTGTCCCCCCCCCCCCCTACCTAAGTTCTTAGGAACACAGCACGGCGATCTACAGCCTGAGAGAGCGGCGGGCGGCAACCTACGATGCCACAGACGCACGCGGCGGACAGGCATTCAAATGAACCGTCCCATCTTTGCAGCATGTTTCAAAAACGTGCTCTATTGAAACCTCGGGACTAGTTGCGTCTAATGATAGCACTGGGTAGTGCCACTGCAGCACCGTCAAGCATGGATGCCGATTTCTCAAAATGATTGGAGGGGGAAGTGGAGTCTTAGAAATCACCATAACGAGACAATTGCGACAGACATTTCGGATTTTGTGCTCGTATGTTCTGGTTCTCCATCATATATATATATATATATATAATATATATATATATATATATATATATATATATATACACATAACATAATATTTGTTTTGACAACTGCTGTGCGTAGCTACACCAATCACGTGTGAACACCTGGCAGTTTCGATCAGCTTGCTATAAACGCACCACTGCTGTTGCTAAAAGTAACCCAACGGCAATACGTGCTTGTAACCTACTGAGGAAGTGCAGGTTAGGAGCTCTGCCAAGCATCGACAGGGGAGATCAACTGCACGCATTACATTGTCACGAGTAATGGAAATGGTCCAACTTCTTTCTCGTGCTGGATCGCAGGCAAACAAGACCGTGAACAAAGAGAAATAAAGGTCGACACATTGAGTTACGCATGCTTAACAGCGACAGACAATGCATCAACAAACAAATTTGAACTGAAAAATCAGAAGCTGAAACTTAGATCTATAAATACATCAACGTTATTATATCATTTTGGTACTTTTGAGGGGCACATCCATCAGCATCAGCCATTGAAGGAATTGATATGAATTGCCGCAATGTCAGACAGTGTCGTTTCACGGACACTTTAAATACCGGGGAGCGGATTCCATTTCAGCGTCGGGGATGTCTGGTTGATTGGACCTGATAGGAGTCTGCCTAGCCGTACATAAGTAGAAATCATCGAAACGGAATTAAGTGCACATCGTTTTCACCAAGTATAAATGATGTAACTAAGCGGACACTTTGAAATTAAACTGGCACGTCATGCCGCATGGAATACGCCATAAGACGCGCAACCCATGCACTTATGGCTTTTCCGCCGCCGCTGCAAGACGCCGGCAATCAGCCGGATTTAATGCCACCACAGCGACCCCCGACCTGCAACATATGGCTCATAAAGCCCCGACTGGCGCCTCGTCACCAGACACGTCGCCCCAGGGACAGCCCCAGCTGTGTGAGGGGCGACACATGATCTGGTTCTGCCCGCAGACCGGTTATAGATGAGCTTCAGTAATGTAGCGTTGCAACGGGCCTGCTCACTGCTCGTAACGTCGAATGCCGCTTTTGCGTCGTTTTCAGAGCAACAGTCACAATTTAATGTGATAGACCCGACGGCAAGCGATGGGCTTTACTCCTGCTCATCCCTATTTTCGTGCATTTCAGATTTGGTATCAAATAAGACCCCTGTCTCATGATACTATTGTGAAAGCGAAGCATAACACTTGGATATATTCAATCAAGTGACTGCAACATCACTAAGCTCTTTCAAGTTGTCGACAAAGCTGTAAATTTAAAGTCTGCTTCCATCCAGCAGCAGAGAGTGCGGTTCCTGACCGGAAATCTGACCGGACCGACGCCAGCGGCTCTGCTCAAGGATTGGCGCTGGGACCAGTCCTGTCCATGCTTCTCGTCAACTATTTACCAGCAGTGCGAGGCGCGGTCAGGATGTTCGCGGACGACATCAAGGTGTTGGTATTGTGCAGGAGGTAGTGGTATTGTACTGGTATTGGTACTGTTGGTATTGTACACCATACCAACAATACCAATATTGTTGGTATTGTGTCGCGGGGCTCCTCGCCGCTTCTCCTCTCTAGGTTGACCTCGATGACCTGGTGAAATGATCGGAGGAGTACGATTGCTCCCATGCAACGCATTCACGTGCAAAGCATTGCACATCAGCACTTGCAACCCGGCGACCGGCCTACTTTCCAAACGGCGCCAAAATCGCATCCGTACCTACTGAAAAGTACCCTGAAGTTTTCGTGGGGGCTCATGCAGGCTCACGCCCCATGTGCACAAGCTAGACGAAGTTTATAAGACCCACCAGATGCTGGCGGTCGTGAGACCGTCATCCGCCAATGCTGCCGTCTTCACGCCGCCGCTGTTGTCAGGACCACGGTATTCCGCTCTGGCGCAGCTATTCGAGGTTGTGGCAGCATCACCTTTCTTTTTTTTTCTTTCAAACTTTTTGGACTTTTTCAAACTAGATCAGGAGCGGCTGGAGCGGGTTCAGTGGCAAAGTACCCGTCTTGCCCGAGAAGTAAGACGCCGGTCATATCCTGGGAAACTCAGACTCCTGCAACCTGCCTCTGCTGTACTACCGACGTCGCAAGGAAGACATGGTTGCGGTGTTCCAGATGTTTCACAGAGGCATGCCCTTGCCGGTGGACGGGTTTCTGAAGCCTCACGGCGCGGAAGTGACAAGACGACACCAAAGCAAGCTTGGAAGCCCTCAAGTCACGACCACCGTCCGTCGGAACTCATTCAGCTCCTGGGTATTGTTGGAATTATTATTGTATTATATTGTATTATAATATATTATTATTGTGTTATATAATATTAGTATTGTAT
This sequence comes from Pollicipes pollicipes, assembly GCF_011947565.3. NCBI lineage: Eukaryota > Metazoa > Arthropoda > Thecostraca > Pollicipedomorpha > Pollicipedidae > Pollicipes > Pollicipes pollicipes. Next base: position 457,218 of record NW_023595962.1, read on the forward strand.
AATTATATATTATTGTTGTGTTATATGATATTATTGTATTATATATATTATTATTGTATATATGATATTATTATTGTATTATTATATATCATTATTGTGTAATATAATATTATTATTATATTATTATTGTATTATTGGAACGTTCATCGATCGGCCATACTGTCGTCATCCGCAGGTGATTGTTTTAAAACTAAGCCAGATTTACGCCGGGTTGGCATCATGTGCGACATCCCACACTGACCACATCGTTAAAATGAGGTTGTGCGGTTAGTTGAACGGGATTTAGAAAAGACCGGGATCCCAGACCAAGTGGCCTTTTAATTCCTGCTCATCACCATGTTGTAACTAATGTAATTAATTTGAGAACCAGTAGTTTGGAACTTGTTGGGAGAACTGATGATATAAATCCAATGTTTTTTGGAATGCACGGTTCAAATTTGACTCTGAACTCATCTAGTCTTGCCGCATGTTGCCAACGGGCGTTCTAACAAGCCTACAGTCAGGCGGCCTGAATGTTTGCCCGGCTCAACACGCTTCGGTATGGTTTCCCAGCTGACACAGAAGAAAAGCCACGCACGACACCCACAACACTCGCACCACCGCCCGTACGAATGCACTGTCGTGCGACCCGCTGGCAAATGCTGCGTCAGGATTTGAAAACCACTGGGCAACCGGTCCGAGCCCAGCCAGATCAGACTCGTCTCTTGCAAAAGCATCTGCGGAAAAAACACGCCGCATGTTCGGCTGAGCACGAACTTGGCTCATCGTGGTCAGCAACCGCAGCTCAATCATTTTATACAAGGGAATGAGTCTTGACAGGGCCCAGGCCGGGCTGTGCTGCTGCAAAATTTGCCCAGCCGGTGCTCCGACAAATTTCAGACAGGGGAAGGGGCGGAGTCAGAGCCCGGGTAAGGTAGGGAGAGGAATAGGGTTGACAAAAGGCTTCCTTTCTTGTGAAAGACCCCCCACCCCACAACAAATGGATCAGCGGATATGGCCCACCTGATTTTAAGTGGCAAGATTTTCTTCGTTCTATTTTACTATCTGCCCACTATCACTGAAACAGAAGCCAGGAGGCATTAAAAATGCATTTCTGCTCGAATTTTGAAGTAAATGATATGAAAGAACCAGGCGCTAAATGACTATATATAACAAACATCCAGCAATACTCATTTGTGAGGGTTCAGCGTAATTTTCTACCCCACTCAAGAGCTGCGCCGAAATTTTCCTGGCTTGTGCAGAGCTCTGTGAATCAAGTTGCATTAAATTGGTCAACCCATGCTCGTCTTGGAATGTTAAACCTTGTTCAGAATTGAATGGTGGAAAAATGCAGTTTTTGTAACCACATGGACGGTTTTATGTGATCACATGATTATGTGATATATATACCTATATATATATATATATATATATATATATATATATATATTGCGCATCATGCATTATAATATATATATATATATATATACATATATATACATATATTTATATAACAAATATATAACACATAACAAATATCCCGACTCCCGACGTTGCAGTCTCCATAGGCTGCGCGGCGTCGGCCCGCGGCTAACACTAGACGTTGACCAGCAGGCTGGCAAACCGATGACATCTCTGGGAAAAGTATCTTTAAACATCTTAGGTATTTTAGGTCTATATATTTCATGTTTGGTCTTTAGGTTATTTCTAGGCCTTTTGTCATAGGTCTATGTTTTTTTCCCAATTCGTATACTTGAAATTGCAATCCGGGAGTATGCTTCGCCTGTGTAATTTTTGAATGGTGTTATGAGGAACGAATAAACGTTTACGTCACCGCGAACCGGTGCTGGGCATCTGGTGGCAGAGTGAAGCATGTAGAAGTAGAATCTCTACTTTCGTGTTGCTGTTGCTGTTGATCCGTTCAGAGGACAATAGCAAAATTATGTAGATGAAGGTCGGCAAATTTCAAGCGTTCCTCCCAGTGTGGACGGTAACGGTGGGCCACGATTTTGGGGTGGTTATATTCGACCGATTTTTCCAATTTCCGATAAGACGTCGTTATCATAATAATGGGATTTGTTGCAGTCTGTAGAAACTGAAGCATGCTGAGTAATGTCAAAATGCTTAGACAAGAGCAAAAAGTGAACCCAGAGTCAACAAGGCATGTGAATCGTGTAATAAAAAAACAGCTTGCATGGAAAGCAGAAGATCCTCACATAAGCCGGGGACGCACATGCAGTTTTAGAAAAAATGCTTAACTCGGTCAGCTGCACTTAAATGAGCCACCGCAAATTGTCTTTTCAGTTTGCTTTATCTGTAAACGATCAGCACAAGCCTTTTGAATTGGGGTGATGCTTTAGCTACCTTTTGTAATGTTTCTGCTCTTACTTAATCTCCAGAAGGTGAAGGACATACTCACCCTTGGGGGCAGGTCGGACATTGCGGTGGGTGGGCAGAGGCCCGTCCAAAAGGATACAATAGTGTTGTGAAGACATAATAAGGAGATTATGTTTAATTATTGGTATTGTCAAAAGTATTATGGTGAAATGATATTCCACTGCAGGGTCAGCTACTTAAATCAAAATTCTGAATTTTTCGGAGGGGATTTCGAGAAAACGAACAATTCTGATCAATCGCACGTTTTCATGCGATTGTATCGATCTGCGATCTGATCATTCACTATAAATGAAAAGTACAAGATGGTGGGGATGTTCCTCTTAACGAAGCCATGCGGTATAATCTTATGCTCAAAATACTTTAAGCTATATACCATTGTACCTTGAATTGAACAGTGCACAAGTATGTGTAAGTGTTCGCCTGGTGTCTCTACAAGACGCGGCCTCGTATGCGTGAGACTGTAGAGCTCAGAAAGCGCGATTTTCTGGAAAGTTTGAGACGCTTGAACTTGCATAATGCGATCAATTATTGACTTATAAGCATACATATTGTCATCAATTGCGAGATCTCGTCGACACAAATCCACAGGTATTTTCGCTAGCTATATTATTTTGGGGTCAATATATATATATATATATATATATATATATATATATATATATTATATATATATTATATATATACATATATACATATATTTATATATACATATATAATCTATATATTAGTTGGGAAACGGCAGAGGGATATCTTGTGCATCGACCCCACCCTACCCGCGATCAGTCACATGATGAAAACGGTCATCAGGGCGAGGGTTAAGATATCAAGCCACTGGGTGCAAACTTCTTAAACAAACTTCACAGCGTAGTCAAACACAACTCATATCACTGTTTCCAACACTGTTATCACTGTTATCACTGTTACAACTATTTCCCTTCAGCTGACAGACCTCATTGAACTAAGCGGCACCGGAAAATTAAATTCTGCAGCACGCCCACGGCCGCTTCCCCCCCCCCCCCCCCCCCTTCCCCACCCAAGCCGTCAACATCGGCCGCTCAGGACAACACGAGAAAAGGCTGGTGGGACGGCGTCGGCCCGGAAACGCGTCGGCCGCCCCCCCCCCCCCACCCCCTACCCTTCCTGCCGAATGCGGAAGCGAGTCGTCCGGCCGTCCGGTGAAGTAAGCCGACGGCGACACCGGGCCTAGCGGGCACGCGGCACGCGGCGGCCGCCGAATCGTTAGGGGCTCTCTGCGCAGCCGCACACGACGCCGCACCGGGGCCGCACGCTCTCGAGCGGTGCACACGCGGCGGGTGCGGCGGGCGCGCGGCCGACCGAGCGGGGAGGTCCGGTGCGGCCGCGGTGGCGGTGTGGTCAGCAGAGCGGGTGTGCTGGCCCCGGGGCGGCTGGAGCTCTGGCTGAGCTCTGGAGGAGCTCAGAGGAGCTCTGGCTGTCGAGCGGACGGCGAGCTCTGCACACACGGACGCGGCGTGCGCTGTGCTGACTGACGGTGAGTGCTGCGGTGGCCGCGATCGGGGTAATACCAGACGGCAGGCATTGTTGGAGCATACCAGACGGCAGATAATGACTGGGGTACACCAGACGGCAGATAATGATTGGGGTAATACCGGACGGCAGGTAATGACTGAGGAAATGCCAGACGGCAGGTAATGACGGGTTAATCCAGACGGCAGGTAATGCGGCAATACCAGACGGCAGATAATGTTGGGGTAATACTAGACTGCAGGCAATGATTGTGGCAATACAGACGCAGGTAATGATTGGAACAATACCAGACGGCAGATAATGATTGGGGTAATACCAAACGGCAGGGAGACTGGGTAATACCAGACGGCAGGAAATGATTGTGGCAACACCAGAGGCAGGCAATCATTGGGTAGTACAGAAGGCGGGTAATGATTGGGGTAATATTCACGTCAGGTGATGACTGTGGTGATGCCAGACGGCAGGCAATGATTGGGACAATACCAGACGAGGTAGATAGCGGCAATACCAGACGGCAGATAATGATTGCGGTAATACTAGACGGCAGGTAATGACTGGGGTTACCAAACGGGGAATGATTGGGGGAATACCAGATGGCAGTAATACCGGACATGACTCAGCCCCTCAAAAGCCCGCGGATGCCGCATGATGCCAGGCTTTATTGAGGAAGTCCACACGTTGTAAACAGGTTCGTTGTCTCCTGCTTCTGCAAATGTTAAATAGTTTCTGCGTAATTCAAAATTTGCCGTGGTGAGTATGGTTGAGATGTTTCGAAAACCTTCAACTGTCTGATCATATCTGTCTGATCTGAAGCATCATATTTGTTTTCTTTCGCATGCCTACGGTTTGCTTGTTTTGCATGCCTACGGGCTCGCTAACTCCGTTACGTAAGCTGATTTCAAACCCATTGCAATCTTTTCAGCCCCGGATGCCTGCTTGATTGCCGGTTTCCGTCCAGCATAATCGTAATGCGTGCTCGGTATCTGCGCTGAGGCGACCCACGAGGTGACATCTGTTTGATGCTACCGAGATGTCTGTTGTCTGATGATGAGTCTGTTGTCGAGATGTCTACCGAGATGTCCACGTCCGTTCGATGCTACCGAGGTGCTCCAGAACCCCCAGGTATATCTATTTTCGTACAGAAATGTCACAATCGAGCATTGTGGAGTGATGGCGGCAGCGCAAGCATTCGCGCTTGCAAATTAAAATGGAGTTTACGTGCTCTACATGGCAGCGAGAGCGGGATTGTGTCCACCACGTCCTTACGATTAAGTAGTCTCAACCACGTCAAAACGCTTACGCATCAAAGACAATGGCAATTTTTTACACTTATGATAGTACCCCCATTTTTCCCTGTGTTTGAATTTCGACAACAAAGCCTATGCTGATGCTGATGCTGATGCTGATGCTGATGCTGATGCTGATGCCGGCCGTGATCACCCTCTGCCGCAGGTCAAGTTACGTCCTCCTGTTACAAGCCGAGCGACATGGAGTAAGCCGGGGGAGGAAAACGAGGAGACCACAAACCAAAACACCAGGCAGACCTACGGACGGTGCAGATTGTGAGACTTCCTCTCTCGTAAGAGGCGTATCTTCCTCTCTGTAAGAAGCGTATCTTCCTGTTTCGCAAGAAGCCAGGCGCCTACCGATTACCGCCAAAAGACCGGCACCGGAAGTGCCCACTTCCGGCGGAGCTATGACCGCCGTGACGTCACCGCGGTCGCCGGACTCGCCGCGTGAGAGCTTCAGCATGCTGGGAGATACCCAGCGGATTCCGTGCGACAAGGCGATAGAGCAGACCCGGCGAACTGACCACGCCGACTTCCGCAACCGGTGAGCGACCCGGAAGCCGCCATTTCCTGTGAGGTTGGCCGCCGTGTCCGCCGGCGGCTGCATAGTGACGGGACCTGAAGGTATTGCTTCGCGTGAGTTAGGTTTCTCTGGGATGCCGAAAGGAAAATGCAGCGCGGGTTGTGCACGGTCTATGGGGTTGGATCAGCAAGTCCAAAGCAGTCTGAACTGCATGACATTGTGCTACAAGTTGATTTTAATTCAGGCTGGAAACCCACTTGATGACAATCGATGATCAAACTACAACTTACACAACTTACAGCGAATCTGTCCAGACTTTAACCATGCTAAATAACTGTCTGGAAGAACGACATTAGTCAGGTTATCGTAAAATGACCCAGGAAACGCCAGATAAACCACGTGAAGCACCGGTCATGCCGTGGCACATGCAGACACCAGCTGTCTGGTGGTGTCTGGCGGTGTCCTGCCGGCCCTGGACGTAGGTCACAAGTCTGGCAATCGCGCACCCACGCTCGGCGTAAGAGTGTATCGCGCAGCGTGCAGGGTCAGCGGTTGTGTGATTCTACGGCGAGAAGCTGCGCTTGAGAGAGACGGTATCTTGAGAGAAGCAGGGCTTCGAGTATCAGCTCATACAGCACATGTGCACAAGATACGTATGAAGTAGGATACTACTTAGTTGATAATATATCTGTGTTACTGAGATTGGTTATATGTGGATACTTCATTTGCAAAGTCGCATATCCCAGCAAAACGCTTGCAGTGTGCTTGCGGTCCGAGTATTTCTGCCGGAGATCGCCACTCGGTGCTTCGGAAGCAGATCTCTATGCATGGGAGACGCTTGTGTTTGTTTTCCTAGCCCTATGCATAGTTCTTCTCTCCTGCCAGCGATGGTTTCCATGCCCAAGCGTCGCAAGATATGCGAGTACTTTTCGGTACGGCCAAGATGCTTTTCAAGGCTCCCGGCTTTGGTGGGCTCAGATAGATCACTGACTGGATAGGCCTCTCAACTGGCCTGATGACGTCTACGCGCCTTTTCATCATTTCCGACCTCTTAGTTGTGAGCTCCCTCTGCACGGCCGGCGGATTAGCCTTGCACGTTCGGATAGAATTGGGATTGAGATGGACTCCCTTTGCCGCTGTCTTGTAAGCTTTATCGCCGTAAACAACATGCCGACGTCCAGTCCACCGAAAACCGAGTCACCTGCAGTGATGACGAAATCACCGAGGGATCATGTCACTTAATGAAAATAGTTGCTGTGACAGGACAGCAGAAATAGCCTTATTCTTCGGAGAAAAAACACAGGAGAATAGAGATATAGATGGGTTGATATTTCGGCAGCATGCCTTTATCGAACCCAGAGCAGAAGTGGATAATGTGCCTCGCTAATCTATGTCAATCTATGTCAATCTGTGTGGATACTGTTTCTCACCAATGCACTGAAGAACTTACATAAAACAGGTACCGAATGAAGAAAAATCTGTACAGACTAGTCGGTTTACGCTGGATGTAACTCACATCATGGTGTATTCCAAGCATCGCCGCGATGTAATGAAGCTACACATTTTGTTACGGCTGCACTCAATGGGCCGTTTGGCCGGCAGCAGACCGTAATGGCATGCTTGCAGCGCGGATCAAAAGGTCACCACATACCCCGCTGCTCGCGTGAATGTTGGCATCGAAGGTGCTCTGACAGTGCGAAGCATAGTCATGTTTAAGCGGGTATTATCGACCAGAACGTATATATATATATATATATATATATATATATATATATATATATATAAGTTGTGATAAGGTGTATCCAAACAGGGTAAGAAATTAGTACTTGGCGCATAATTACGGTTTATTAAAGATCGAGTGACACATTTTAGGTCGAAACTCCAATGCTAGGTACGTAACAACTTCAGCTTCCCTCGGCTCGGCCTGCACGTTAGTGTAATGAAATTCTTCCTCAGCACCTCATGTTTTCTATTTGACATGATTCTTTTTTGTCATAGAATTTTTCTGTCCAACTCGTAATTCAAACTGTCAAAAATGTTGATCATTCAACTCAACAACGTGATCCGCATTCGACACTGTCACGTGTTTTTCTTCAGCCAGATGACGTAGCCTTTGTTCACCAGCTACCGAGTGATGAAACCGACGAACTTTATCCCGAAATCGGTTTTGTCTCAACTCCCGTAGCAGCTTATAATGTACTAATCTATTTCAATAAGAACGCGCTGTTCAGAATATGCTCACTTCGCGAAACCTACATACTCAGGCTTCTGTGCAGAGTAAAATATCCATCCGCATTTCAGGGTCCGTTGTTTCAGCATAGTTTGTTGTGCTACGAATCGCCGTTATTTCTGCTCAATTTAGCGTTACATCAATGCTTGGACAAAGCATAACCAAACCAGAACAAATATTATTGATGACCAAAATGATGGCGCCTTGACCCCAGGCGCAGCCATTATCTGTGCAGATGCCGCTTAGAATCACAAAATTGACCTTGCGGAACTGCATCTGACGGCACCACATTTATTCATGTTCCGAGGTTCGCAGCCCCCCAAGTCCTAGGGTCACACATGTGGCATGAGCGGGGGGGGGACATCAACACGAGCTGTCCTGAGCCGCTGTGGAGCCATCTCACTGCAAACAAAATTTCCATGTTTTTTATTCGGTTCCATGGCGCTGCAAAACAGCTGCTAAGCTGATTTGCTTGGGGGCTAATTCAATACCGCCGGCGAATACGGCGGACGGTCTGTTTTTCACCTTTTTTTGCGCCCCACTTTGCCAACGTGTTTACCGCCGCGCCGTCACGGCCCGGCGGAGCACGCGCGCGCCGTATCAACGTAATCTCGCCGGAGGTATTTGGACCGGCGAATGGTGCCCAGCTTTGTGTTATGTGGATGGATAACATACCTGGCCGGTTGGCGCCGCCACTGACGCCGCCCCCCCCCCCCCCCCTCCCCCCCTTTCTCCCCCCAGCAGCAACCCTCAACGGCCGTCTCGACGGATGCTCAACTTGTGGAGAAGCGTACTTTCGCTCACGAAGCTCCGGAACCGTCAGTGGCTGGGGTGACGCCAGCGAAGACGGGCGCAATATTTTGCCGCAGTGCTGCTGGCAGCCTGTACGGCATCAGTAACGACGGCACTGGGGCGGAGCCTGCGCGTGACTTTTGCCGACCCAGGAAATGGTGCCCCACAAGTGAATGGAATGAAATTCAGACCCAGTGTCGGTAACAGCCAACACTTGCAAGCTCTTGATCGACCCGATGTGTGGTGCTGGTGCCGGTGCTAGGCAAATACAAAATAAGTTAAGTTAATAGCCGCTATACTGACGACCGCCTGGCGTACAGGCAGCAGACAAGCCCAGGTCTGCCGAGGCCGCTGCCTGGGCCGCCCCAGCGGCCTGTTCTGTCTGCACCGCTCCCCACCCGCGGCTATTTGGGTGAATGGACGTCAGGCCGTGCTTAATGAAATTCCCTCTCCATTTGACGGTGCCGGGGGAGGGGAGGGGCTATAGCTCCAGCTCCGCCGCGTCCACCCCCTCCCCCTCTTTGACTTCGCAGCCGGCCATCAACTTGGATTGCGCAGAGCGGCGTCCGTGCCGCGCCGCACCAAACACAGCTTGTGACTGTGTGTTTACTGCACGCCGCTGCAGTGCAGCGGCGTGCAGTCTGTGGAACTGTGGAACTGTCAGTCTGTGGAAGTTCCACAGTCTGGTGGAACACAGTGGAACTGGCAGGGATGGGCGGATCGACGGGATGGACGGATCGACGGGATGGACGGATCGACGGGATGGACGGATCGACGGGATGGACGGATCGACGGGATGGACGGATCGACGGGATGGACGGATCGACGGGATGGGCGGATCGACGGATGGACGGATCGACGGGATGGACGGATCGACGAGGGGACGGATCGGCAGGGATCGACGGATCGACGGGATGGACGGATCGGCAGGGATGGACGGATCGACGACGGATGGACGGATCGACGGGATGGACGGATCGACGGGATGGACGGATCGACTGGATGACGGATCGACGGGATGGACGGATCGACATATATACGGGAGCGACGGATCGACAGAGATCGATGGATCGATGGATCGATGGATCGACAGATATGCAGGGATCGACGGATATCCTGGTCATATCCTTGCGAGTCCGCAGGACGAGCGGTCTTCCCTGAACTGATGTAATTTTCAAGTTGTGTGGCCCGGCAAAGCCCGAGCGCGATGGTTTCTTCTAGCTAATACCCTGGCAGCCACTGATCCCGCGTTCGTGCCGTGTTCAGCACCGAAAAACGCAATGCTTTAGAAGTCGTGCCACATAAATCGTCAGGCATTATCATGCAAGAGGTTTGATCAGGCGGGTGTTGATTGCAACATTACCATAATTGCCATACCATTACCATTACCATTGGCCATGGTTTGTGTCTCCTTCAT
>NW_023595962.1:467450-513589 GCF_011947565.3 Pollicipes pollicipes
ACGTGGCATGATGGTCCGCTTAGAGAAAACCTGTTTTTAATCAACTACCGCCAAGCAATTAAATCAATTTTACCAGTATAGTAAAAAGGAATCATGTTGAAACACACTGCGCATTGCAGAAGCAGCCAGCCCAGTACGTACTAGTGATACAGTTTTGTACCATGATGATTTCGCTCCATCACCGACGCCTACCAAGATGCACAACAGGCTTAGAACTGACAGTTTGCCGCTATCGACACAGATGTCACGGCTTTCAATATGGTCAAAACCAACGTGGATACCGGCGGGGCGCAGGAGTACAGCACCCCAGGACACGTGCATTGCTCCAGTGACGTCACCACCGATTTGGCACTGGCTCTCGGAGCCTGGCGCCGCGAGCGCGCGTCCCACGTCGACATCCGACATCATGTGTGAGTTTGGGGATTTTTTTTGCCGACGAAATGCCCCGAAATCTAACAGCATTTCGTACGAATCGCAAAAGCGAAGTGAAGTGGAGCGCTCGCGTGCTTCGTAAAACGTTGATTTACGATCAGTCCGTCTCAGCATAAAGCACCATAGGAAATAACTGATCAGGCTGATCAGGAAACTGGCCGATTAATATTGGAGCCACGACCTAGACTTTGCCCTTCAGGCCGCTTAAGCCCGTGTATGCAAACCCTGTTAATATATTTTGATAATGAGTTACTTTATCTTGTTATCGACTTCTTCAGCGTATTTCTTGGTATTATATTATTCTTCGAATAGCATAGTATTAATTGCAAATGATTCCTTACCTGCTATCTGACACGAAGCCTGTGTGAAACCAGAAGTAGAACGCCACGTTTTCGTAGCCCCTGGGTACGTTTCGCTGTAAAATAGGAACGTTTGAGATACTGGAGTGTGGTGCTATCTCGTGACAAAAAATACTAACTTAAACAAATGCATGCATCTGACGCCAGTGACCAAGCATGCCGGAATGGGACGCTTTACCTTTCACGTAACGCAATACCAATAAAGCAAAGATATATAAATTTCAATAAAATGTAATTAAGTATGGTCAACAAGGCTGCACCTGTGCGCATTGCGACCGTAAATTAGAAAGCCTATTTTAATCCGGCAGACTTGCGAACGTTTCAAAATGTTTAAACTGTATTTAAAAACCGGCTGAAACACCACCGAGACCACAACACAGCGCGGCTTATGGCTAGCTGATATTCAACACGCTGTTAGGCGCTCTGTGCGTTCGTCTTTGTCCCAAACTGCACCAATGGTCTCCAAACTCACCGGAGGAGCACTTGAACTTGACCTGCACGTCCCCGGTGAGGACTGGGCAGTCTGTCAGGGTGACGGTGGCCGCGTCACACGACTTGTCGTACGCGTGCTGAAACGCGGCCGCCCGTCACACATCCGCGGGACGTTCGCTCGGGCGGGAAGTAAAGTAAAGTAAAGTAAGGTAAGGTAAAGTAAAGTAAAGTAAGGTAAGTAGGTAAAGTAAAGTAAAGTAAGGTAAAGCGAATTCGACACTCTGGCGTTGGTGAACGACCCGCCTGCCACTGTCAATGGTGCGGTTGATGGCGATTTTCGCCACTGGCGGCACCAGCAGGAATACGAGATCTTCCACAGAATGATCACTTCTCTAAGCGTCTGACAATAGATCTCAAATCACAATCACCAATTGTCTGTGGTGATTGACACACACACACACACACTGTGACATAAGTCGTCACAGCTTTCACGCGAACGATACTCAGAGGCGCGGCAGCTCACAGACCAAATTGTTATTGTCATTTATCACTGTATTATTATTACTATTATACTATTGTATTATTTATTACTATTATGCTATTATATTATACTATATGTATTATTATTACTATTACATATATATAGTAATATATATATATATATATATATATATATATATATATATATATATATATATATATATGTAGCTTATTATATCATCATGATATAACATATATCATTGTGATTTATTTGGAATAGCAGCCGCTTGGTCCAAATGATAGGCCTCGACGAGTTGTTCTCCAAGTTGACGGCCGTATCAAACGCATATACAAAAAGCAAGTGCAGGCGCCTCCACAGCTGTAAGTGATTTAGCGTTGGACTCAATGGTCACTACAGAGCAGAAGGCGGTGTTTTGGCAGGCGCCAGCTGACACAGCTACTGCGTCCTACAGGAGCGTATTGCCGGACGCCTTCTACAATGGTGTCTGCAAAACCAGCGGAAACCGCTCGACCTTTCTAGAGCAGCTTTGCCCAAACAGCAAGGACTTTGAATATGAGGATGAGAACAATGGACAAAGAGGAGGGTAGCGACGGTGTAAGGAAGCTAGCTGTATTGGCGGGGATAGGCCACATAATCACTGCACCCCGCATTATATTGTTGTATGTATGTGTTATTTTCACCTGAAGCATTTATTGGTTATTTGCATCTGTAGTAAATGTATTCCCAGCTGTAGTTCTCGTAAGTTGTGGAGTGCATTTGCGGGGAACATGCATGCAGATAAGACAGTATTATTGAACCTGTTTCTCGTACAATAAACAAGCAGCAATGGGCAAACAGATGTCTTGACGTCTCCGTTACTTGTCTTTATCGAAAAGAACATCAGAAGTTATTACTAGCAGTAGTAGCAGTAGTGGTCTCTACTGATATTCGTTTCGATAAAAGCATGCAACCGAACACATCAATATATGGATTCGCCCATTCTCCTGCCTGTTCTAGGAAGAATAATGCAACTGCATACTGTCTCATCTACCTGTAATTTTCAATTAAGACGGTGAGTTTTACATGAGGGACTACGCTAGGTAACCATGAGAGATTTCAAAGGGGCGATGCAGCAGCCATAAACAAATGACACTGAACGCCAAAGTTCACAAACCTAATCGTGCTGATTCGTCCAAGCATTGCGACGCTACAATGAAGTGGATGGATGCCTTCAGCACAAACCTTTCGTAGAAAGCTATTTCCAGCAGTTTGGAAGGATGCCCTCGAGTTCAATGTTTCTACCAAGGGACGTTTGTTTGCGGTTGCTCTAATCCGCCACCCATCACTGGTCGATCTAGTTCACCGGGCACGCCCGTCTCCAGCCTTTTTGCCCCACGTGGTTGTGGGTGGCTTTTACGTGTACCACCATGCTAGGGACATGGCCGCCCAGCAAGGCGACCCTCTCTGGCTCGATTGCTTATCCCGAAATCTTTCCAAAAAGCTTTAGAAAAGCTGAATACCTGAACGCAGCATGTGCGGACTTAGCTCCAAACCGGCCCGGGACGGGAAAAACTCGAAACGGAAGCCAAACCGGATGACAAGCGCACATCACACACAACAGCCGCTCTCGCATGCAGCGCGGGACGAAACCATTTGGTGCAAATTCAGATCCCTCAGATATCCTCAATCACTTTCGGGGAGCACGTGAGTTGCTGGACTTTTAAGGCTACCACTTCAGAAACGCAGGAAGACTGGTTGTACCAACAGCTGACTGCTACAGGCTGAGGAGAAGCTCACAAATTGTCATGGGAGCAGAGATGCAGCCTTTGTGTTAATACCACCTGCGTAGTGTGGGCAGAATGTATTCGTATCCCTTACTACAACTGCTGTGGTTTGTAGGCTAGATAGTAATGTTTTCATCTGCCCGTTGTCATGCCTTATTATGTTATTCTTAATTATAATAATACTTATTTACGAAGCGTTGTTCTGAGCTCGAGATCACATATCATCGTTGATAATTAATACCACCTTTCGACCCTTACAGGGCTGCCGTCACTCGTCCAGCCGACACTCACAATGCATCCCTTGCCGAGGGCGCAGTTCGCTTCGAACAGCCTGCCCGTCCTGCTGGAGACGACGACGCTGAAGTCGCTGCCGTCGCCCCCTGCCGACCGTGTGCATACCGCTGATGACGATGCGCGTCAGCAGACGCGCGGCGTCTCCGGCGGCAGGTGATGGCGGTTGTTTTTCATCCACTCGTAGTAGCCCACGTAGCGACTCTGCGGCACCCGACGCGTTCGACTGACCGGGAGGTGGGGGCAGCACCATCGCGGAGACGGGCTCACCCTCACACGTGTCTCTCATCCTTATACGTATCTTTCACCCTCACAAGTATCCTTTTACCCTCACATGTGTCTCTCACCCTCATAAGTATCTTTCACCCTCACGCCTGTCTCTCACCCTCACATGTGTCTCACCCTCAACGGTCTCTCACCTTATACGTATCTTTCACCTCACAAGTATCTTTTACCCTCACATGTGTCTCTCACCCTCATAAGTATCTTCACCCTCGCGCCTGTCTCTCACCCCCCACATGTGTCTCTCACCCTTACGCACATCTTTCGCCCTTACACATACCTTCACCATCATAAGTATCGTTACACCCACGCATATATTTCACCTCACGCGTATCTTTTACCTCTCACGTATCTTGCACACTCATAAAGATCCTCACCCTCACACGGTCCCTCGCACTCACAGGTGCCTCCCACCCTTACACGCATCTTTCACCCTCACACGCATCTCTCACCCTACACATATCTTGTATCTCTCACTCACATTTGTGTTGAGCCAACATTCTACCTTTGGTGTTTCAGGGGCACAGACCCTGGAACATCATCGGCTTTCTTAGCATCAAACCCAAGGTAAAAACTCAGGTATGTCCGAGAAAACCAAGGCGGCCGGGCCCAAATATGTCCAAAGGCTGACCGCGCCGATCAGCCGAGGCGGTGGTGCAGTGCGGCCCTGGCCGCTGGCTGCTGAACCCTGATCCCTGATCCCTGACTTCTGACTCCGGAATTATGACCCCTGACTCCTCTCCTGACTTCTGAACTCTGATCCCCTGATTTCCGACTCCTGATCCCTGACTGATGACCCCTGAACCCCTGACCCCTGACCTTCCCGACCCATGATCCCCGACTCCTGACCCCTGAACCCTAAACCCTAACCTATGACCCCGATCTCGCCACCCACCTGGCTGGGCGTCTCCACGCCCTGGAACTTCTCCCCGACGTTGAGGTCGGTCCTGCGGCTGCCGAAGTAGTCGAGGCTCTCGCCTGCCGTGGAGAACAGACCCGTCTCCACCATGTAGACGCAGATCATGGTGCCAGTGCGCCCCTTGCCGCCCTTGCAGTGCACGGCCACCACGTGCTCGGCGTCGGCGTTCAGCCAGCTGATCACCGAACTTGTGAAGTCCAGCATCTGCCTTGGGCGGAGAGTTGTGGTGAGTGGAGCGATGGCCGCGCTGATGAGGCGCGGGGCTGGTTACTAGACGACTGATGACAGACAATGCGCCGCATGAGCTTCGGAAATCAAATCTCACATTAATCCGATGCGTCGGAAATGATCCTGGCATTGTGATGGAGGTCTGGTGCACGGTACTGGTATCGGGACCTGGTACACGTGGCTTGAGGCTGGTCGACCGGATCGCGACACTTGATAATCCGTTATAACATGATAATGATGCAAATTATCCGAACAACCGGATGCTCGCGATCATCCATCGCAGGCCAGATTATCGTCGGCAGCATTTGCGCCGCTACTGGATCCCCCAGTGTTCTGCCACTTACTGAGCCGTAATACCGCGCCGCTACTGGATCCCCCAGTGCTTCCGCCGCCGCTTACGGAAGCCGTAGAACAGCGCCTCTACTGGATCTCCCAGTGCTTCCGCCGCTTACGGAAGCCGTAGAACCATGCGCCGCTACTGGATCTCCCAGTGCTCCGCCGGCTTACGGAAGCCGTAGAACATGCGCCTCTACTGGATCTCCCAGTGCTTCCGGCCGCTTACGGAAGCCGTAGAACATGCGCCTCTACTGGATCTCCCAGTGTTTCCGCGCTTACGGAAGCCGTAGAACATGCCTCTACTGGATCTCCCATGCGTTCTGCCACTTACTGAAGCGTTGGGACGTTGTGGTCGTCGATGACAACGCGCTGAACGTGCCCTTGGAAGTAGGTGACGTCGTACGATCTTTCCGAACACAAATTGTAGATCAGTACTTGTCCTTGTGCTGGGTGTTGAAGAATCTGCTGACCTCCTGGAAAGAGATAGCACAGATGGACCGCAGTAACTTGGTTTTCTACGCATACATGCTAGGTTTGTCGGTCATGCATTCAGGCGAGTGTCTCGGTGGTCGATGCACCGAAAAATGTCGCATTGATGACATGTTTCTTTTTATCGGTCACTTGTTTGCTAACAGTTAAATCCAATGTGCTGTATTGAATTACCACTGTTTTAGTTGTAAATACCACTATCTTGCATCGAATTACCAACCGTCTTGACTTCAAAAGCAGAGCCTGCGGATGGATTTCACAACAAGAGCTAAAAGCCAGCAAAGTGTTCCTTTCTTTCAGTAGGCGATGTCACCAGATTCTGCGAAGTGCATACTACGGAAAACATATATAGTGGTTTGGGAATCCAAAGTACTTAACCTGACATTTTTTGTTTACAAAGTTTCACTGTCAGCAAGTATTCTTGTCAAAGACAACATTGATGTTGCTGTTGTCAACTGCTTCCATGGCCAGCCATTTTTCGATGATATCGCAACATTGATCACAGAAATTGTGCCCCGCGCAGAAAGTTACTGAAGGGTTGAACGTGCATAAACTGACAACATAGAACAAGTACCCAAAATGTATGTACATGGATACCGGACACTTAAAATGTTGACTCAATAGATAATTCGTAGCTGAAGCCGGGAACTGACTTATATTATCTAACCAATAAGGCATCTTACACAAAACAACTTGATCCGCTATCTTTGCCAAGCGATGGCAGACACCCTGCTTACCGCAATCGGATTCCTGTAGACGGACATTTTTCCGGAGGACGGAAAGCTCATAGCGATTACGCGCTCTGTCACATAGCAAAGGTCAAGGTCAAATCCGTCCTGCTGATACCTGTAAAAAAAACATTTTTTTAGTGCGGCAAAATGGACACTGGTCAACTGCGGAAAACGTGCCGCCCTTTCGTCTGTCCTCACCAGGGCAGAGACATATCAGTCGAGACAATCTTGAGTAGACTGCACCTGAGTTCAGCTCACAGACTGCACTTGAGCTCAGCGCACAGACTGCACCTGAGTTCAGTTCACAGACTGCACCTGATGTGACGTCGAGATGAGCCTGACAGGTGCCAGGGGACAGTCTGACCTTGCGCAGCTCAGACGCAGAGCAACGTCGTGTCCACAGGGTGCGGCGGTAGAGGTTAATTAGACTGCAGACGATACGCACATACAGCATGAAAAGAACCGCTTTGTTGACTTGCGAACGGTATTGGTCCCGACAGGAGGCGTGCTTTGCACCGACTCACTACGCCACGCTACGACTCCGCGACTCCGACTCCACTACGCCACGCTACGACTCCACGACTCCGACTCCACTACGCCCACGCTATGGCGCACGCCCAGCGCTACGTGGCGTCGATGTCACATGTTGCCGAAACTGGAGCCGGCCCCTCCCAGCCCGCCCCGCCCCTGCCTCCGCACCAAGACAGCGGCGCGGCCGCGGAGACGGAAGGCCCCGGGTCGCTCACCTCCGCTTGTTTTCCGAGATGATCTGCCGGGCGGCGGTCTTCAGGTGATCCTGCTGCGCGCAGATCCGGAACAGACGAATCACGCGGATGATGCGAAGCGACACCACCAACCTGGAGAAGCAGGCCTGGTCAGAGCCACGCCCGCCGGTCGGTGTTCGCAGGGCCACGAATAAGTGGTCTTACCATGTGGCCGAATCTGGTCGGAATCTGGCACTTTGCAACTGATTTAAGCACTTGATTTAAGGCTTGCAGCTGATTTATGACTGAATGATGAGCACTGACTTAAGGCTTGAACTCCTGCTTTTCTCGGCACTGTGAGTTGGGGGGATCCTATCCTGGTGAGGAATGTCAAAACACGGCGGTTGAAGCCTGTGCTTATGGTCACGAGTGGGTAGCGCTGGTCACGAGTGGGTACCCGCTGGTCACGAGCCAGGCTGTCTTTGTCCAGCTGTGGTGTCCAGTCATGGCCTCAGCCAACACCGCAGATGCTGCCTGATGTGATATTCTAAGGGTGCTATAGGTGTAGGTATCAAATATAATTATAATAGCGTATATACAAATGCGATATACAATGTAATCATAATAATTGTATTTCATAAATGTATATTGTATAAGTATATTTTCTAATGTATATAAAATATAATCATAAAAATTACTATAGGGTGTATTAACTAAAAAGTGTTCGATACATCCTCGGTGCGACGCGGTCATACTTGGAGCCGTCGGTGGCCATGTTCTCCACGGTCAGATCCAAGACGGATGTGATGAACGTGACGACAACCACCGCGAAGTCCACGATGTTCCACCACGCATGGTGTCTTGTGAAGTTGAAAAAGTACTTCGGACTGAAAGGGACGCCACATGTCAACCAGCGAGGATGATGAGTGAAACTGGGGTGTGAAGGGAAGCGGTTAGTGCAATTGCGAGGAACATTATGCACATAGATAGGACAGTAGTAATAGGCCTTGTTCCTCGGGGAAACGGAAGAATGGAAAAATGGATGCGTTGAAGTTTCCGCAAAATGTCTTTATCGGAACGAAAAACAGAAGTGACTCGTTCCTATTTGCACAGGGTGACGGGTGCTACTGTGGTTTGACATGACCACGTTGAAGCCACATGGTCATGCAGGACAGTGCGGGAAAGCAAATAATTCACTTCTGCTTTTCAGTTTCATAACGGACACGTTTGCTAAAATACCAATGCATTTGTATCTCCATTCTTCTGGATTTTTCTCCGAGGAAATGTTTTTTACTGCTGTCTTTTCCAGGATATGAAGTCATGCACGCATGCACGTGATGAGCCGGACAGCCAGGGCGTGAGACAACCCATCACCGCTGTCCCAGCAGACACTGGGGTACATCCTAGCGCACAGGACGCTAGGGAGTCTGTACTTATCCGCACCTTTATCGGCATTTATGCTAATGAATCGGTCCGGCGTTAGCACCGTTTTGTTTTCAACCGCTCACAAACAGAAAGGTGAGTGTCAGGACGCGCGAAAGGAGATGCAAATTCACAATGCAGCTTGAGCAAGCTGCTTGCCTGGAGCGTAGAGAAAAATCGACATCGCTAGTGATTTGGCTCGACTCTTGGCACGCATGTTAACGGTTTTATGAGGGACCATGTTCATCACGATGTCGAAATATCGGAGCCAGTTGGTCACTGGGGCACGAGTCTCAAAGTCAAGTCTGCGTAGTATAAGCAAATGTACCCATTGCGCTGATTCAAATAACAAAGTACTACCCCAGCATTCGTATCGAAGCGATTCAACTGTGTCGGCCTAGGAGGCGGGAGATACCGCAGGTCAAGGAAAAACATTCCAATGATTTCGAGAACATAACTCCTTTCCGAAAACCAGAGAAATGGGGGACTGAAAGAGCCAGGGCACGTGAATGCATACAGTAGACACTCCGCACGTGCACCTTAATGCAGCAGACACTCCGAACGTCCACCTTAATGCAGTAGATTGCACGTCCACCTTAATGCAGCAGACACTCCGCACGTCCACCTTGAAGCAGTGGACACTCCGCACGTCCACCTTAATGCAGCAGACACTCCGCACGTCCACCTTAATGCAGTAGATTGCACGTCCACCTTAATGCGGTAGATACTCCGCACGTCCACCTTAATGCAGTAGACACTCCGCACGTCCACCTCAATGCAGTAGATTGCACGTCCACCTTAATGCAGCGGACACTCCGCACGTCCACCTTAATGCAGTAGATTGCCTTCCCCTTAATGCAGTAGATACTCTGCACGTCCACCTTAATGCGGTAGACACTCCGCACGTCCACCTTAATGCAGTAGACCACTCCGCACATTCGTCACATCTCTTAATTGCTCTGTGTCAGGTAGACCATTAGCGGTGAAAGTGCCAGACTTTCGTTCTGCCTCATTCTATTATTTTATCGAACCGTAATAATGCCTCACAAAAGTTTCGCCAGGCTCTGGAAGAATTACCTCCGACCGTGAATAAGCCGCAGAAATATATGTATCAACAACGGAAAATGGAAGCGGAAAAACACTTCCCGAGACCAGCGTGTTAAACGAATCTGCCCGAATGGAGGCAAACAGCGCCTGACAAGCATGCACGCGCACAGCAAAGCCGCCGTGACAGATGACAGCCGGCGCCCGTCAGCTCGGCGTGATAACAAAAGGCCGGGGGACCCATGCGACGCGGTTTTTTTGTCACAACCCGACCCCACTCTGGGTGGGGCGGGGGGGGGGGGGCGCCCGATGCCCGCCAGCAGGGAATTCCCATATGGCACGCCCAGCGACGCTAACTTTCAGCGACAGTCATGATAACAGTCGTGGCTGGTCTCCCTGCAAGCCCCACAAGCGTCGCGCGACGGCACGCCTGGTGGTCACACGTGTGCCATCGGAACACGCACGCCTGGTGGCCACGTGTTCGCCAGTGGAGCACGCACGCCTGGTGGCTTCATGTACACCCGTGGAACACGCACGCCTGGTGGCCACGTGTGCGCCAGTGGAGCACGCACGCCCGGTGGCCACATGCGCGCCAGCGGAATACGTGGCCGCAGCGAGGCAAGGCAAGTCCGCCGAGGAAGATCGATCAAAAAGCGTCTCAACTTTCAATCGTGATATGCGTGGATATAGTACAAACGTGTTGTGCGCATTTGATGTGGTGGTTTCATGCTGCACATGCATATCAATACCGGTGATCACCCTTGGAGTCACGAACGCAGAGAACCATGTGCAGCAGTAATTAGGGGAGGGGGGGAGGCGATGCAAGAAGATAAGGTATACGAAATACTTGCGCGCGCCCTTAAGTATACAAGCCTCCAAAACAAATCGAAACGTAAACGCCTTTTCTTATCTTATAAAGCACCTACTTTTTGTAGAAGCTTGCACTGACCACTATCATCATGGCCATTACATCGTCGCAAGCACTGCGATGACTTGAAATGGACGCTTTGTGCCCTCCCCTTCCAATTTTGTACATGCACCAGCATGCAAATGACTAAATCTCCACAACCGAAAAACCTTGCGGTAGACACGTAAAAATAAGTAAATTGAAAGCATGCGATGCTATTTCTCGCCGTGCAAGAGATGTCGCATATCTGTGGCGCGAAAGGCGATTTTTGGTGACACTATTAAGCTGCCCCCCGCACCCCCGTCCAACTGCGAAATCCCGCATGCCACCCCCCTTCCAACTGCGAAATCCTGCATGCCGCCCCCGTCCAACTGCGAAATCCTGCATGCCACCCCCGTCCAACTGCGAAATCCTGCATGCCACCCTCGTCCAACTGCGAAATCCTGCATGCCACCCCCGTCCAACTGCGAAATCCTGCATTGCGACCTTGTTAACATTGCCTTCAAACATAGGACAACACGAAAAGTTGCATCGCACGCTTAGGTGGGATGGATGATACGAGCAAACAAGACACTGTCCAGATGACTGCTTGGGCAGCCTCAGGAGTGGTGCGCTATAGCGCTATCGTGCTATTGCACTATCTCTGGCACTGCTGTCGCCGCCCAGTCCTCTGGCTGCTGTTTGGGATAGCAGCAGCAACGCTCTTCGTTGGACCCAGAGGACTTCGTAGTTAGTTGAGGGGCCCCACCTTTCCCCCAAGCCCCAACCTCAAGTTGGAGAAGAAAGTGAACCAATCTCGGGGGAAAATCCGCTTTTACCAGTTTTGGTGTTGGGTTCAGCTCTTTCTCCTGCTCAGCTCCCCTCCCCTTCAACTTATTTGTGAACTATGTTTCTGGTAGAATACAAGCCCCGGAAATAATAGGTACAGGCCAGAACATACGACGTGCAGAACTATCAACAAGTCGACCATTCACGAAGATTGCACAGACTCTGACAGCATACCGACCAAACACACTCCACGATGCTCCACATTCACTCACCCCACACCGAAGATCCTGAGAGAAACCTCCAGAAGAAAAAAGCACGAGAACGCAAAGCTCACGATCGCCAGCTTCGCGTCCAGCTTGCTCGTGAACTCGTTGGTCAAGTCGACGATCACTATCGATATGTCGACGAGGATGAGCACCAGCACGAACAGGCGACACGCCAGATGCTCCACCGTGCGGCGCACCTTCCAGCGGATGTAGCTGAAAAACAGCGACGCGGCACACCCTCAGTCATGCCTGCGCGGTAGCGCTCTGCGAGTGTGTGACGTCACAAGTGCGCCACGCGCTGTGCTGCCATATGTTCGTGCTCGGCCGGTTGTTTGTTGTGCGCGTCTTCAGCATACTTGGTTAGATCCTGTGAATGGTTTCAATGCCTGTTTTGACATGCAAGCATGGGGACACTGGAATAATTATTCTTCCGAAGTCTCAAGTTGCTTAAGAACTATAGATACTGTTGAGTTTCTATGGTGTGTTCATAATGTCAGCGATGACTATGGTCGTACATGGTACGCCCGCCCGCAGGACAATCAGAATTGGGACCTCGGTTTCCCCCGCCCAGAGCGCATACAGGCCCAACAGCCAGGGCGACCAGAGAGAAATTAGCTGAATACAGGCCCAACAGTCAGTATAACCATGGATAAGTTAACCGAAATACAGACCCAACGGCCAGGGCAACCAGAGATAAGTTTGCTGAAATGTAGGCCCGAAAGCCACGCCTACACGAAACTGGACTGCTGAACTCAGACTTTTCAGCAAGGCAATGCCAGACGGGCAGTTGTCCAGCCATCCAGCTTTTTTTAGAGGCAGCTAACTGAGCTGGAACTATCTTAAATGGCTTGCGTTACCCCGTCGCCCAGTACCTACAGAGGAATGGCTGAGCACCGAGAAGACCCAATTTCAAACATGGCTGCACGCAGGATAACATCATCTACCGTAAAAAAGCACCAACGATGCCTCCTCTGCCCGCTACATTCGGTGCAGTTCCAAAACATTTCCACGGACCGAACGAGAAAACGAGCAAACGATCTAAGGAGTGAGCTACTCGACAACATGACTCCCACTAAGAAACATCGTCCCACGATGAGCCGAGGAGGTGATTCGGACGCACTGGAAGTTGCAGCCTCTGTTGGGCGGCTTGGCCGGGTCGGCTATCCGGCTCTTGTACTCGATGGTGGAGTAGTCGAAGCCGCGGCCGTCCCCGAAGTAGGCGTCCTGCTCCGACTGGTCCAGGTACTCGCTGGTGCGCCCCAGGATCTGTTGTTGAGGCAGAAGACTTGAGTGTAACTGCTCATTAAAGATGCCCATTTACCTAAGCCAGCATAAGTTACGAGACACGGGCGCTTTGTCTGCCTGTGCACGAGCTCAACCGGCCCACGCTGGGCGCTGGGTGGTGCTCAATCGGCCCAGTCAGCGCTGGGCGCTGAGCGCTGCTCAACCGGCCCAGTCAGCGCTGGGCTCTGAGCGCTGCTCGATGGGCCTAGCCCGCTGCTAGCGTTACAGACGTAGAATCGGGAAAGGGGGAGGGGGACGACGACGGGTGACTGAGTCCCCAACTTTCGGAAGATTTAGGATTGGTTTTAACTGGGCGTTAACTTGACAGAACCACAAAAGAATATCGCCGACCCCCCAGCAGGACTTCCGCTGCCCCTGCAGACACGCCATTGGAACTTAACACTTAAGCAAAAGCACAAATTCCTCACCTCTCCGATCTTCTTCGGGTTTCCTCTGTACGGCAGCCCGGAGTCTTCGATGGGGTCGGCGTTTGCCTGATAATACGAGCTGCTACGCCTCGGCCCCCGAGGACTTCCCTGCAGACGGGACATTTTCGATAGCATTCGTGAGTCGCGGAATATCATTGGGGGGGGGGGGGGGGGAGAGCACAGATCTTCGCAGGTCGTCAGTAAGTATATGAAGTGAAGAGCGCTTACTGAATGTCATTACAGACGTGCTGGAAGGTGAAGGGTGGAGACATGACGGTTGGGTCATTCACAGGTTAGGCGTAGTGATTTTACCATTTTACCATTTTTGTGGTCATGATCATTCTGGCAACCGAACAGACAGAACCGTTATCACAGCAAGCCGGCGTTGTCCCTGCATTGGATTTGATCCCGGCCGACGTGAAGGGTGTCTCCGTACTTTGAATCCGAATAATTTTGGAGCATGTGCCGTGTCCGCTCATCCAGACAAGTTGATGATTTCAACAACCAAAAAATAATGGCTTCAATGGGCACAAACGATCGCCGATTTTGGCGCGTCCTAACACGCAGTCCGTGATTGCTTTCAGTTCCGCCGCGTCCACCGGCAATTGTGCCGAGAACCCATCAGCAATCTCGGGCGCACTTGTCCGCCAGACAAATGACGTCAGCGGGCCGGCTGTGACGTCAGCGGGTTACCGCACCTGTGGAGACGATCCCACGTTGCGGTGGTGTCCGTTGTGAGACGCATCATGGCTGTCGCTGGCGCCGCTGTCGTGGCTGTCGCCGCTGGTGAGCCAGCGAGAGCTTCTTGAGAGCACCGAGAACGCGGCGAGCACGCAGTTAAAGTCATGGCTGCCGCCGCTAGCGAGCCAGCGAGAGCTTCTGGAGAGCACCGAGAACGCGGCGAGAACGCAAGTCGGAGACAGAGCGAGCGGTCGGTTGCACAGTGACTTCAGCGGACACATGATTATGCGTCATCATCGACTGGAAAATGGGACGTTTTGCGGTGAATTCACCAGGGTCAGCAAAGTTATTCACCAAGGTAAGCAATCGCAGAAGGCTGAGGCAAAAAATCGGTCGAACCCTTTCAACACACTGCCATTTTGTATAAAGCTGTCGATAGCGCTACACCACACACAAAAGCCGTCGA
The DNA here is from genome assembly GCF_011947565.3 of Pollicipes pollicipes. Classification (NCBI taxonomy): domain Eukaryota; kingdom Metazoa; phylum Arthropoda; class Thecostraca; order Pollicipedomorpha; family Pollicipedidae; genus Pollicipes; species Pollicipes pollicipes. The sequence goes on from NW_023595962.1 coordinate 482,185, forward strand.
TAGCGCTACACAAGGTAGGAATTCCCTTGCAGCGCCTTTACCAGCGTAAATAATCAAATACACAACCACATAGAAGCTAAGCTGATGCATAAAAAGATGTATCACCTTTTCTATTTGTACGGAGGCAAAGCTCAAAGATATTTGAGAGGTATTCATTGCGTACAAGGCGCCAAAGATGACCGTTCCGGTCTCAAATATACAGGAAACATTACCACGGGAGATCGCGTCCTGCCTTTGGACGCCACGCAGCGAACCCACAGTACTAATTAATCCAACGCACCTGAATTTTCAGCTTTCCGCTCAAAATGTCGCAAGGTTGAATTGGCTTCTATTCAAGCAAAAAGACCGCCGGTGCGCAAGACCGGTGCTACCAAAAGCATTTCTGTCAGCACAAAATGCCTTTAACATAGAGTGCACTCTGGCCCATAGCACACCAAAACACATGAATGTCGCAATCATAGATAGTAGCCTGTCACATTACGTCATAGCGAATGCAACACATAAAATGCGTCTTGTGTTTTAAATACACATATGGTCTGATATGATGATACCCTTCTTCCGCATCCGTATTGCACCTTTAAATCGCCAACAACATCTCCTTCAGCCACTCTCATCCGCCAGCATGTTTCCAAATGTACCAGATGCGCTCACGCTTTAAGCTCTACGTAACTACGATCGGGTGCGGCTGGCTCTGGCAACTTTACGGGGCAATCTTCAGTCGGCAACTTCATGCGATCCTTATGACGCCGCGCGTTGTAGTGCGCTAACGTGCTACCACACGCTATCGTGCCGACACACGCCATGGTGCTGACACACGCTATCGGGCTGACATACGCTATCGTGCTGACACGCGGCTGATTACGTTGTGGTTCAGGGCACTCCGTTTGTCCGTTTGCGAAGACTAGAAGAACTGGCAGGTTGAACAGCGAGGGCTCACGACCATAAATTTTCCGTGTGCGTTTATGTAAGCAGGATAACGACAAGTTGGGACATTACCATAGCTTCGAAAGATCAACTAACTTGTAGCATAGCAGCCTGGGGCCTGACGGAATCGAACACAAGTGCAGTGAGGTCGTGGGGGCAAACGCAATGTCTGTAATTCTCGATGACCTTCTGCAGACAGACTCCACCCATGTCTGAAAACGTTGCGGACAATTCATTTTCACACAATTCTCCGTTGCTCACCGCTTCAAATCCCGTTGTTGTGAGCCTTGTCCCTCAGCACGGTCGCCGGGGGGTGAGCGGCGGCCGGCTTCTTGTCAACGTCGTCCATCTGCACCGAATTCGATCCGTTCATGGACATCTGCACCCATTATTTACACCCATACACCCATGCCCATACCACTCCCATGCACAGAAGATTGCATGACGCTCCCCGTACCCTATCTTTGCCACCGCTTGGCCGCGATGGTAACGCGCCGATACCCTATGCGGGGCCGTCGAAGCAAACGTGCAGTCATTGCCCCACGTCATACAGAAGCGCTCAAGTGCGTTTGCAAACGCTACGACGCCCCGGGCCAGAGTGAGCATCTAGAAGATGAGGCAGCTCAGCGCTGTCTGAAAGCCGTCCGTCAATACGCCGCAGCTTCCTTTGCCCGACGGCGGGAGGCAGCACCAGCTCGATGTGCCTGTGTTGTGTGCCATTGGGGCTTTACGACGCATCCAGCTGCTGAGGCTATATGGCGTAGCCTGCTTTTCACCCTGGCGAGAAGGGTGGGCATCGCGGGGAATCGAACTCCGTACCTCTGGCTTCCCAGACGCGCAGCTGTTAACGCACACGCGTCAACCACGCATTAACCACTACACTACCGGCACCCCCGAATGCGCCTGTGTTCGTGATATGGGAGTGTGACAGATCTCGGAGGAGTAGCCGCGAGATCATCAAAGTTAGAATGCGGCCGTAAATCTTTTGATTATTTTATCGTGTGCATCACTGCCCTGGTCTGTCATGGTAAATCTTTCTATTATTTTATCGTGTGCATCACTGCCCTGGTCTATCATGGTAAGTCTTGCCATTGCTTTATCATGTGTATCACTGCCCTGGTCTGTCATGGTAAATCTTTCGATTGTTTTATCGTGTGCATCACTGCCTTGGCCTATCATGTAATGTCTCAAGGCGATCATGACTATGTCGAGAAGACCGGAGACGAAATGGTTGTCAACGTAGAACAGCGAACACGACAGGAAGTCATGAGGCCAAAATCAGCACATAAAGGTGCAAATGTCTGCTTCGAGCAAGCGTGCCCAGCTCGAGTTGCTGATATGTCTGCTTCGAGCAAACATTCCCATGTTTTTATTCGGGGATAACGTCCAGTCTATCAGTCCAACGCGGACCGCCCATGCCAGCCAAAAGCAACATTGGACACACACTGAGGAGCAAGTGACATTTGGAAAATTTTGGAACTTTGGATTTTTGGCATTGGGTTAGAGAGCTTCAAAAATAAGCTAACCCAATCCTATTTCCAGCTAACCTTTTCTTCCAATAACGAAATCAGGTTTAAAAAAACGCGAAATCGGAGCGACCAAAAATTAAAATTAGGTTCGCCACGCAATGCCAGGTCAAGTCATGACCGTATATGAAGTCATCACAGCGCAACAAGTTTTCAAAACGTTTTGTTAACATCTGACGACAAACCGCTTTCATTTGGTCGCAGGGCTACGCTTATTGCGTACGAAGCATCAACAGAATGACCACGAGCGGTTCATCACGTCGAGGCATCATTGTCTGCTGCGCTCTGCACCCAGCGTGAGATTGTGTCATGCAAACATCCATCCACATCTACGTTTCAACGCCTAGTGATGGTAAATTCCTCAAAATATCTCAGTTTGACACCACTTGTGACGTCATCAGTGACCTTCAGGTAATCAAGAAGGTTTTTGTGTCGGAGGAGCCAGGAAATTTAGCTTGCAGTAACTCCTTGAGCGAACCAAATCAATGGGCTCCAGACCATGAAAAAGGACTCCCTGACAATAATTGAAGGCGCCTGAATGTCCCAGCCCAGGCCAGGTTCCGAAGTAAAATACCACCTTGGGCAACCATACTCAAGTCAAGGCTCATTGTTTTATATGGTTAAAGTTAATGTTGATGGTAAATGCGAACGTGGAAATGGTTTGCAATGTCAGCAGATGTTTACATTTGAAATTGTGTGTAAATAGTCTGAATTCGGGAACATCTTAGCAAAATTTGTTTAACAAGATAACCTAATGTTAACCAGACAAATTATGCGGTGACAGTTTGGACCGGAACATCCTGCCTGGTTTTCCGAAACACTGCGAGCTTTCTACCTAGAAAACGAAAATATCGCATCATGGTACTTAACCACGACTATGTTACCAGAGCGTGAGCATGCCGCCTCAGTAACTGTAATGGCGTGACCTTGACAGCTGCGGCGCCACAACGGTGCAGCCAGGATTTCCTTAAGGGAGGGTGCCAGAATCTCGGTGAGCTTGCGGCACGCCGACGTTAAACTTTCTGCCGGGAGCCCTCTACGGCGAAAAACGGAGATCTGGACGAGAGGTAAGGCCGGGGGCCCTCCCCTCCCCCCCTGTTCCTCTCCCTTGACACGCCTCTGCGGTGCTGTGCTATTCGCGCATTCGGTGCATTGATCGCTGCATGGCCTGCCTCGCACGCGGCTTATCAAGCCCAACCCAAAACGTGGCGGTCCTGCACCAACCTGTCCTGAATTGTCCCACTCGGGCGTCGGGGCGTTCAAGTCAAGGTCAAGGTCAGAGGCCAGAGGCCACGCCGGCGCCCGCTTAACGAGAGCCATGTTCCAGCTCCAGGTCACCTGAGTCACTCTCACAGACGAGCCAACGCTGGTCTCCCTCCGCACGCCACTCGGCGCTGCCTTCCAAATCGGCGCGAGAACAGCAGCCACAACAGCAACAGCAGCAACAGCAACTGTGCGAGAACAGCAACCACCACCCTCACTTTCACCGCACAACCTCGATCGCCTGCTCCGCGGCGTGGTGCGGCCGCACCGCGCGAGAGAGCGCACGCCTCTGGCTCGCGATCACCCCAGCAGCTTGAGTTGTCACCAGCTGATGCGCGTCAACGAGGCCCCTCGACAGGCCCCCGGACCTGCCGCCGTCCATTCCTCACCGCGCGCTACGCGTCACACATCCGCCTCACGCGCCGGCCGCCGCAGCCCGGCACAGCTCGTCACGTGACACCAGCTGTGACGTCACCGTAGGCGGAGGGCGACGCCAGCACCAGGGAGGTGAGCGCCGCGATGCCCCGTGCGTGGCTCTCGTACGCAGCAGCGGCCGCTGCTGCGGGGGAGGCGCGCCGTGCTGGACGCCTGCTTTCTCACGTGAACCGGAGAGTGAACCGGAGAGTGAACTATGAACCCTGTCTTTGCCAAGGTGAGAGCGGTGGCGACTGTGGCTGGTGCCGCCTCTGCCTCGCCGGTGAAAGGGGCCGCACCGCCGGTGAAAAACAATTGAGCAATGCTGGTTCATCCTTCGGAAACACACGTTGCCGTCGCTGCATAACATGGTTGGGCGCAGGACGGCCGTCCATAACTTCGTAATACGCGTGTGGAGACAGGGCCTTTTCATGGGGTGTAACCGAAAAGCAAGAAGGGGAGGACGTACAGGCCGGCGTAACGTTAGGCTCCGGTATTCCTGCAAATCAGTGAGGAATCTTTTGAGGAAACAGCGTACGCTGAGGGAAGGGTTGGGTTCCGCCTGGCATAACTCATGCATAACCGGCGGTCGGGTGTAAAAATGACCCAAAACATGCGCACTGTAAGAACAGATGGCTCCAAAGCACTCTCCACGTTCTGCTTAAGGTTTCAGAGCGCGGGCAAAGGTGCAGCCAGGGATGTCAGCTTACCAGAAAACAGCTCTGCCTCGTGCGCATAACTAATATGGTTGTCGTGCTCAGTTACGTGGGTAGGGCTCTGACCAGGAGGGGCCACATCGGGTTACAGGTGTAGTCCAGGGGCCCTCTCGTCGCCAAGGGACCCTGTGTTTGGACGCGGAGCCTTTTCAGGTTCGCGATCCTATGTTGGTACCTTGAAGGTTTGTTTTTTATCTTCTATAAGCGCTACGGGCGCCTCAGACTGCCACAGAGCACTCGCCTGTTCGACCTCAGTGCCAAAGCCCGCCACCCCCAATGGGGAGAAGCGCAGTCCAAAAAGCGTCCCCTCTTGGCTGCGCTAACGGCTGTATTTTTAATATTTATTCCCAGCCTTTCAACCGTATCATGCCTGCGATCAGAGTTAAGCTAAGCAGTGATTATTGTCCGAGCCCTGACGCGTGTCCTTTTTTGCCAGTGCGAGTCTGTTCGCCCGCTGCAGTGGCCATCCCGACGCGGCTATTACGGCAGCGACTCTGACGTCATAAAAACACACCATAACAAAATGAAAAGCTGTCGCAATGCGAAGCACATTTACTGAATAGTGAAATTGTGTTATCTAGAGCAGGCTTTTGCACTTAAAAGCATACCATTAGGCAGAGGCGAACGTTTTCCATCATATCTGACGTTTGCCTCATTATCTTCAAATTTGGAACATTGCCTTCAGCATTATCCAAAACATTCAAAACCGGCGGACCCAAGGTTTGCGCTCACGAGAGCGTGCGGCCGTCTGCCTCATCGACCCACACTTTTGCCGGCACGAGTTTCCGTTTTGCCTCCAGCGGAATCTCTTGGTCGCGTGTCGTCGCGGCGCTAGGTCATTGGCACCTTGCCCAGTTTCGAGCCATACTGTTCAACTTTTCTCAAGCTGAAACGCTTTCCATTTCCAGGCTTATCAAACGAAGGAGACACACACAATGGCCAATGGTAATGGTAATGGTATGGCAATCATGGTAATGTTGCAGTCAACACCCGCCTGATCAAACCTCTTGCATGATCATGCCTGACGATTTATGTGGCACGACTTCTAAAGCATTGCGTTTTTCGGCGCTGAACACGGCACGAACGCGGGATCAGTGGCTGCCAGGGTATTAGCTAGAAGAAACCATCGCGCTCGGGCTTTGCCGGGCCACACAACTTGAAAATTACATCAGTTCAGGGAAGACTCGCTCGTCCTGCGACCCTCGCAAGGATATGACCAGGATATCCGTCGATCCCTGCATATCTGTCGATCCATCGATCCATTGATCCATCGATCCATCGATCTCTGTCGATCCGTCGCTCCCGTATATCTGTCGATCCGTCCATCCCGTTGGTCTGTCCATCCCGTCGATCCGCCCCATCCCGTCGATCCGTCCATCTCGTCGATCCGTCCATCCCGTCGATCCGTCCATCCCGTCGATCCGTCCATCCCGTCGATCCGCCCATCCCTGCCAGTTCCGGTTGGCAGCGGCGTACAGTAACACACACAGTCACAAGCTGTGTTTGGTGCGGCGCGGCACGGACGGCCGCTCTGCGCAATCCAAGTTGATGGCCGGCTGCAAAGTCAAAAGAGGGGAGGGGGGTGGACGCGGCGGAGCTGGAGCTATAGCCCCTCCCCCTCCCCCGGCACCGTCAAATGGAGAGGGAATTTCATTAAGCACGGCCTGACGTCCATTCACCCAAATAGCCGCGGGTGGGGAGCGGTGCAGACAGAACAGGCGCCACTGGGGCGGCCCAGGCAGCGGCCTCGGCAGACCTGGGCTTGTCTGCTGCCTGTACGCCAGGCGGTCGTCAGTATAGCGGCATTATTAACTTAATATTTTGTATTTGCCTAGCACCGGCACCAGCACCACACATCGGGTCGATCAAGAGCTTGCAAGTGTCGGCTGTTACGACACTGGGTCTGAATTTCATTCCATTCACTTGCGGGGCACCATTTCCTGGGGTCGGCAAAAGTCACGCGCAGGCTCCGCCCCAGTGCCGTCGTTACTGATGCCGTACAGGCTGCCAGCAGCACTGCGGCAAAATATTGCGCCCGTCTTCGCTGGCGTCACCCCAGCCACTGACGGTTCCGGAGCTTCGTGAGCGAAAGTACGCTTCTCCACAAGTTGAGCATCCGTCGAGACGGCCGTTGAGGGTTGCTGCTGGGGGGAAAGGGGGGAGGGGGGGGGGGGGAGGGGGGAGGGGCGGCGTCAGTGGCGGCGCCAACCGGCCAGGTATGTTATCCATCCACACAACACAAAGCTGGGCACCATTCGCCGGTCCAAATACCTCCGGCGAGATTACGTTGATACGGCGCGCGCGTGCTCCGCCGGGCCGTGACGGCGCGGCGGTAAACACGTTGGCAAAGTGGGGCGCAAAAAAGGTGAAAAACAGACCGTCCGCCGTATTCGCCGGCGGTATTGAATTAGCCCCCAAGCAAATCAGCTTAGCAGCTGTTTTTGCAGCGCCATGGAACCGAATAAAAAACATGGAAATTTTGTTTGCAGTGAGATGGCTCCACAGCGGCTCAGGACAGCTCGTGTTGATGTCCCCCCCCCGCCCCCGCTCATGCCACATGTGTGACCCTAGGACTTGGGGGGGGCCTGCGAACCTCGGAACATGAATAAATGTGGTGCCGTTCAGATGCAGTTCCGCAAGGTCAATTTTGTGATTCTAAGCGGCATCTGCACAGATAATGGCTGCGCCTGGGGTCAAGGCGCCATCATTTTGGTCATCAATAATATTTGTTCTGGTTTGGTTATGCTTTGTCCAAGCATTGATGTAACGCTAAATTGAGCAGAAATAACGGCGATTCGTAGCACAACAAACTATGCTGAAACAACGGACCCTGAAATGCGGATGGATATTTTACTCTGCACAGAAGCCTGAGTATGTAGGTTTCGCGAAGTGAGCATATTCTGAACAGCGCGTTCTTATTGAAATAGATTAGTACATTATAAGCTGCTACGGGAGTTGAGACAAAACCGATTTCGGGATAAAGTTCGTCGGTTTCATCACTCGGTAGCTGGTGAACAAAGGCTACGTCATCTGGCTGAAGAAAAACACGTGACAGTGTCGAATGCGGATCACGTTGTTTGAGTTGAATGATCAACATTTTGACAGTTTTGAATTACGAGTTGGACAGAAAAATTCTATGACAAAAAAGAATCATGTCAAATAGAAAACATGAGGTGCTGAGGAAGAATTTCATTACACTAACGTGCAGGCCGAGCCGAGGGAAGCTGAAGTTGTTACGTACCTAGCATTGGAGTTTCGACCTAAAATGTGTCACTCGATCTTTAATAAACCGTAATTATGCGCCAAGTACTAATTTCTTACCCTGTTTGGATACACCTTATCACAACTTATATATATATATATATATATATATATATATATATATATATATATATACGTTCTGGTCGATAATACCCGCTTAAACATGACTATGCTTCGCACTGTCAGAGCACCTTCGATGCCAACATTCACGCGAGCAGCGGGGTATGTGGTGACCTTTTGATCCGCGCTGCAAGCATGCCATTACGGTCTGCTGCCGGCCAAACGGCCCATTGAGTGCAGCCGTAACAAAATGTGTAGCTTCATTACATCGCGGCGATGCTTGGAATACACCATGATGTGAGTTACATCCAGCGTAAACCGACTAGTCTGTACAGATTTTTCTTCATTCGGTACCTGTTTTATGTAAGTTCTTCAGTGCATTGGTGAGAAACAGTATCCACACAGATTGACATAGATTGACATAGATTAGCGAGGCACATTATCCACTTCTGCTCTGGGTTCGATAAAGGCATGCTGCCGAAATATCAACCCATCTATATCTCTATTCTCCTGTGTTTTTTCTCCGAAGAATAAGGCTATTTCTGCTGTCCTGTCACAGCAACTATTTTCATTAAGTGACATGATCCCTCGGTGATTTCGTCATCACTGCAGGTGACTCGGTTTTCGGTGGACTGGACGTCGGCATGTTGTTTACGGCGATAAAGCTTACAAATAAGCGGCAAAGGGAGTCCATCTCAATCCCAATTCTATCCGAACGTGCAAGGCTAATCCGCCGGCCGTGCAGAGGGAGCTCACAACTAAGAGGTCGGAAATGATGAAAAGGCGCGTAGACGTCATCAGGCCAGTTGAGAGGCCTATCCAGTCAGTGATCTATCTGAGCCCACCAAAGCCGGGAGCCTTGAAAAGCATCTTGGCCGTACCGAAAAGTACTCGCATATCTTGCGACGCTTGGGCATGGAAACCATCGCTGGCAGGAGAGAAGAACTATGCATAGGGCTAGGAAAACAAACACAAGCGTCTCCCATGCATAGAGATCTGCTTCCGAAGCACCGAGTGGCGATCTCCGGCAGAAATACTCGGACCGCAAGCACACTGCAAGCGTTTTGCTGGGATATGCGACTTTGCAAATGAAGTATCCACATATAACCAATCTCAGTAACACAGATATATTATCAACTAAGTAGTATCCTACTTCATACGTATCTTGTGCACATGTGCTGTATGAGCTGATACTCGAAGCCCTGCTTTTCTCAAGACACCGTCTCTCTCAAAGCGCAGCTTCTCGCCGTAGAATGGTGCAAAACCACACAACCGCTTGACCCTGCACGCTGCGCGATACACATCCTTACGCCGAGCGTGGGGTGCGCGATTGCCAGACTTGTGACCTACGTCCAGGGCCGGCAGGACACCGCCAGACACCACCAGACAGCTGGTGTCTGCATGTGCCACGGCATGACCGGTGCTTCACGTGGTTCATCTGGCGTTTCCTGGGTCATTTTACGATAACCTGACTAATGTCGTTCTTCCAGATAGTTATTTAGCATGGTTAAAGTCTGGACAGATTCGCTGTAAGTTGTGTAAGTTGTAGTTTGATCATCGATCGTCATCAAGTGGGTTTCCAGCCTGAATTAAAATCAACTTGTAGCACAATGTCATGCAGTTCAGACTGCTTTGGACTTGCTGATCCAACCCCATAGACCGTGCACAACCCGCGCTGCATTTTCCTTTCGGCATCCCAGAGAAACCTAACTCACGCGAAGCAATACCTTCAGGTCCCGTCACTATGCAGCCGCCGGCGGACACGGTGGGCCAACCTCACAGGAAATGGCGGCTTCCGGGTCGCTCACCGGTTGCGGAAGTCGGCGTGGTCAGTTCGCCGGGTCTGCTCTATCGCCTTGTCGCACGGAATCCGCTGGGTATCTCCCAGCATGCTGAAGCTCTCACGCGGCGAGTCCGGCGACCGCGGTGACGTCACGGCGGTCATAGCTCCGCCGGAAGTGGGCACTTCCGGTGCCGGTCTTTTGGCTGGTAATCGGTAGGCGCCTGGCTTCTTGCGAAACAGGAAGATACGCTTCTTACGAGAGAGGAAGATACGCCTCTTACGAGAGAGGAAGTCTCACAATCTGCACCGTCCGTAGGTCTGCCTGGTGTTTTGGTTTGTGGTCTCCTCGTTTTCCTCCCCCGGCTTACTCCATGTCGCTCGGCTGGTGTAACAGGAGGACGTAACTTGACCTGCGGCAGAGGGTGATCACAGCAGGCATCAGCATCAGCATCAGCATCAGCATCAGCATCAGCATCAGCATCAGCATCGGCATCAGCATCAGCATCAGCATAGGCTTTGTTGTCGAAATTCAAACACAGGGAAAAATCGGGTACTATCATAAGTGTAAAAAATTGCCATTGTCTTTGATGCGTAAGCGTTTTGACCGTGGTTGAGACTACTTAATCGTAGGGACGTGGTGGACACAATCCCGCTCTCGCTGCCATGTAGAGCACGTAAACTCCATTTTAATTTGCAAGCGCGAATGCTTGCGCTGCCGCCATCACTCCACAATGCTCGATTGTGACATTTCTGTACGAAAATAGATATACCTGGGGGTTCTGGAGGCACCTCGGTAGCATCGAACAGACGTGGACATCTCGGTAGACATCTCGACAACAGACATCATCATCAGACAACAGACATCTCGGTAGCATCAAACAGATGTCACCCTCGTGGGTCGCCTCAGCGCAGATACCGAGCACGCATTACGATTATGCTGGACGGAAACCGGCAATCAAGCAGGCATCCGGGGCTGAAAAGATTGCAATGGGTTTGAAATCAGCTTACGTAACGGAGTTAGCGAGCCCGTAGGCATGCAAAACAAGCAAACCGTAGGCATGCGAAAGAAAAACAAATATGATGCTTCAGATCAGACAGATATGATCAGACAGTTGAAGGTTTTCGAAACATCTCAACCATACTCACCACGGCAAATTTTGAATTACGCAGAAAACTATTTAACATTTGCAGAAGCAGGAGACAACGAACCTGTTTACAACGTGTGGACTTCCTCAATAAAGCCTGGCATCATGCGGCATCCGCGGGCTTTTGAGGGGCTGAGTCATGTCCGGTATTACCTGCCATCTGGTATTACCCCAATCATTTCCTGCCGTTTGGTGTAACCCCAGTCATTACCTGCCGTCTAGTATATCCCGCAATCATTATCTGCCGTCTGGTATTGCCGCTATCAACTACCTGCCGTCTGGTATTGTCCCAATCATTGCCTGCCGTCTGGCATCACCACAGTCATCACCTGACGTGGAATATTACCCCAATCATTACCCGCCTTCTGCTACTACCTCAATGATTGCCTGCCCTCTGGTATTGCCACAATCATTTCCTGCCGTTCTGGTACTAATCCCCAGTCGTTTCCCTGCCGTCTGGTATTACCCCAATCATTATCTGCCGTCTGGTATTGTTCCAATCATTACCTGCCGTCTGGTATTGCCACAATCATTGCCTGCAGTCTAGTATTACCCCAAGCATTGTCTGCCGGTCTGGTATTAACCCCCGTCATTACCTGCCGTCTGGCATTTCCTTAGTCATTACCTGCCGTCCTGGTATTACCCCAATCATTATCTGCCGTCTGGTGTTACCCAGTCATTATCTGCCGTCTGGTATTGCTCCAACAATTGCCTGCCGTCTGGTATTACCCCGATCGCGGCCACCGCAGCACTCACCGGTCAGCACGGCGCACGCCGCGTCCGTGTGTGCAGAGCTCGCCGTCCGCTCGACAGCCAGAGCTCCAGCCCGCCCCGGGGCCAGCACACCCGCTCTGCTGACCACACCCGCCACCCGCGCGCCGCACCGGACCTCCCCGCTCGGTCGGCCGCGCCCGCCGCACCCGCCGCGTGTGCACCGCTCGTGCGTGCGGCCCCGGTGCGGCGTCGTGTGCGGCTGCGCAGAGAGCCCCTAACGATCGCGGCCGCCGCGTGCCGCGTGCCGCTGGCCCGGTGTCGCCGTCGGCTTCAACCGGCGCCGACGACTCGCTTCCGCATTCGGCAGGAAGGGTGGGGGGGGGGGGGGGGGGGGCGGCCGACGCGTTTCCGGGCCGACGCCCGTCCCACCAGCCTTTTCTCGTGTTTGTCCTGAGCGGCCGATGTTGACGGCTTGGGTGGGGGAGGGGGGGGGGGGGGGGAGCGGCCGTGGGCGTGCTGCAGAATTAATTTTCGAGTGCCGCTTCTTAGTTCATGAGGTCTGTCAGCTGAAGGTGTAACAGTGATAACAGTGATAACAGTGTTGGATACAGTGATATGAGTTGTGTGTTGACTTACCGCTGTGAAGTCTGTTTTGAGAAGTTTGCACCAAGTTGCTTGATATCTTACCCCTCGCCCTGATTGACCGTTTTTTATAATGTGAACTGATAAGGGGTAGGCGTGGGGTCGAGCACAGCTATCCCCCTGCCGTTTCCAAACTAGTATATATATATATATATATATATCTATATATATATATATATATATATATATATATATATGTAATATTATATACATATTGACCAAAATAATATATAGCCTAGCGAAAATGCCTGTGGATTCGTTCGACGAGATCTCGCAATTGACGACAAGTTGTATGCTTTTAAGTCAGTAATTGATCGCATTATGCAAGTTCAAGCGTCAAACTTTCCAGAAAATCGCGCTTTCTGAGATTTACAACCTCACGCATACGAGACCGCGTCTTGTAGCGACACCAGCCGAACACCTGCACTTACGTATGCACTGTTCAATTCAAGGTACAATGGTATACAGCTTAAAGTATTTTGAGCATAACATTATAACGCATGGCTTCGTTAAGAGGAGTATCACACCATCCTGTACTCTCATTCATGGAAAGCGTGCGATTGATCAGAATTGCTCGTTTTCTCGAAATCCATCCGAGAAATTCAGAATTTCTATTTAAAGTAGCTGACGCTGCAGTGGAAATATCATTTGACCACAATACTTTGACAATACCAATAATTAAACATAATATTCTCATAATGTCTTCAGGAACACTACTGTATCCTTTTGGACGGGGCCTCTGCCCACCCCACCACAATGTCCGACTTGTCCCCAAGGGTGAGTATGTCCTTCACCTTCTGGAGATTAAGTAAGAGCAGAACATTATAAAATGGTAACTAAAACATCACCTCAATTTCAAATGGCTTCTGCTGATCGTTTACAGATAAAACAAACTTAAAAAGACAATTTGCGATGCCTCATTTAAGTGCAGCTGACCGAGTTAAGCATATTTCTAAAACTGCATGTGCGTGCCCGGCTTATGTGAGGATCTTCTGCTTCCCATGCAAGCTGTTTCTTTATTACACGATTCACATGTCTTGTCGACTCTGGGTTAGTTTTGTGCTATTGTCTAAGAATTTTGGCATTACTCAGCATGCTTCAGTTTCTACCGACTGCAACAAATCCATTATTATGATACGACGCCTTATCGGAAACTGAAAAATCGGTCGAATATAAGCACGCGAAATCGTGGCCAACCGTTACCCGTCCACCCTGGGAAGAAACCTTGAAATTTGCCGACCTCATCTACATAATTTTGCTATTGTCCTCTGAACGGACTCAACCAGCAACAGCAACACGAAAGTAGAGGTTCTACTTCTACATGCTTCACTCTGCCACCAGATGCCAGCACCGGTTCGCGGGTGACGTAAATGTTTATTCGTTCCTCATACCACCATTCAAAAATTACACAGGCGAAGCATACTCCCGGATTGCCAATTTCAAGTATACGAATTGGGAAAAACATAGACCTATGACAAAAGGCCTAGAAATAACCTAAAGACCAAACATGAAATATATAGACCTAATAGACCTAAGATGTTTAAAGATACTTTCCCAGAGATGTCATCGGTCTGCCATCCCGCTGGTCAACGTCTAGTGTTAGCCGCGGGCCGACGCCGCGCGGCCCATGGAGGACTGCAACGTCGGGCGTCGGGTTATTTGTTATGTGTTATATATTTGTTATATAAATATATGTATATATATATATATATATATATATATATATATATATATATATATATCACATAATCATGTGATCACATAAAACCGTCCATATGGTTACAAAAACTGCATTTTCCACCATTCAATTCTGAGCAAAGGTTTAACATTCCAAGACGAGCATGGGTTGACCAATTTAATGCAACCTTGATTCACAGAGCTCTGCACAAGCCAGGAAAATTTCGGCGCAGCTCTTGAGTGGGGTAGAAAATTACGCTGAACCCTCACAAATGAGTGCTGCTGGATGTTTGTTATATATGGTCATTTAGCGCCTGGTTCTTTCATATCATTTACTTCAAAATTCGAGCAGAAATGCATTTTTAATGCCTCCTGGCTTCTGTTTCAGTGATAGTGGGCAGATAGTAAATAGAGCGAAGAAAATCTTGCCACTTAAAATCAGGTGGGCCATATCCGCTGATCCAATTTGTTGTGGGGTGGGGGGTCTTTCACAAGAAAGGAAGCCTTTTGTCAACCCTATTCCTCTCCCCACCTTACCCGGGCTCTGACTCCGCCCCTTCGCCTGTCTGAAATTTGTCGGAGCACCGGCTGGGCAAATTTTGCAGCAGCACAGCCCGGCCTGGGCCCTGTCAAGACCCATTCCATTGCATAAAATGACTGAGCTGCGGTGCTGACCACGATGAGCCAAGTTCGTGCTCAGCCGAACATGCGGCGTGTTTTTCCGCAGATGCTTTTGCAAGAGACGAGTCTGATCTGGCTGGGGTCGGACCGGTTGCCCAGTGGTTTTCAAATCCTGGCGCAGCATTTGCCAGCGGTCGCACGACAGTTGCATTCGTACGGGCGGTGGTGCGAGTGTTGTGGGTGACGTGCGTGGCTTTTTCTTTTGTGTCAGCTGGGAAACCATACCGAAGCGTGTTGAGCCGGGCAAACATTCAGGCCGCCTGACTGTAGGCTTGTTAGAACGCCCGTTGGCAACATGCAGCAAGACTAGATGAGTTCAGAGTCAAATTTGAACCGCGGGATCCGAACAACATTGGATTTATATCGTCAGTTCTCCCAACAAGTTCCAAACTACTGGTTCTCAAATTAATTACATTAGTTACAACACGGTGATGAGCCGGAATTAAAAGGCCACTTGGTCTGTGGATCCCGGTCTTTTCGAAATCCCTTTCAACTAACCGCACAACCTCATTTTAACGATGTGGTCAGTGTGGGATTGTCGCGCATGATGCCAACCCGGCGTAAATCTGGCTTAGTTTTAAACCAATCACCTGCGGATGACGACAGTATAGCCGATCGATGAACGTTCCAATAATACAATAATAATGTAATAATAATATTATATTACACAATAATGATATATAATAATACAATAATAATATCATATAACACAATAATAATATATAATAATACAATAATATCATATAACACACCAATAATATATAATTATACAATACTAATATTATATAACACAATAATAATATATAATAATACAATAATAATACAATAATAATTCCAACAATACCCAGGAGCTGAATGAGTTCCGACGGACGGTGGTCGTGACTTGAGGGCTTCCAAGCTGCTTTGGTGTCGTCTTGTCACTTCCGCGCCGTGAGGCTTCAGAAACCCGTCCACCGGCAAGGACATGTCTCTGTGAAACATCTGGAACACCGCAACCATGTCTTCCGTGCGACGTCGGTAGTACAGCAGAGGCAGTTGCAGGAGTCTGAGTTTCCCAGAATATGACCGGCGTCTTACTTCTCGGGCAAGACGGGTACTTTGCCACTGAACCCGCTCCAGCCGCTCCTGATCTAGTTTGAAAAAGTCCAAAAAGTTTGAAAGAAAAAAAGGAAAGGTGATGCTGCCACAACCTCGAATAGCTGCGCCAGAGCGGAACACCGTGGTCCTGACAACAGCGGCGGCGTGAAGACGTCAACATTGGCGGATGACGGTCTCACGACCGCCAGCATCTGGTGGGTCTTATAAACTTCCTCTAGCTTGTGCACATGGGGCGTGAGCCTGCATGAGCCCCCACGAAAACTTCAGGGTACTTTTCAGTAGGTACGGATGCGATTTTGGCGCCGTTTGGAAAGTAGGGCCGGTCGCCGGTTGCAAGTGCTGATGTGCAATGCTTTGCACGTGAATGCGTTGCATGGGAGCAATCGTACTCCTCCGATCATTTCACCAGGTTATCGAGGTCAACCTAGAGAGGAGAAGCGGCGAGGAGCCCCGCGACACAATACCAACAATATTGTTGGTATTGTTGGTATTGTGTACAACACCAACAGTACCAATACCAGTACAATACCAATACCTCCTGCACAATACCAACACCTTGATGTCATCCGTGAACATTCTGACCGCGACTCGCACTCCTGGTAAATAGTTGACGAGAAGCATGGACAGGACTGGTCCCAGCGCCAATCCTTGAGCAGAGCCGCTGGCGTCGGTCCGGTCAGATTTCGGGTCAGGAACCGCACTCTCTGCTGCTGGATGGAAGCAGACTTTAAATTTACAGCTCTGTCGACAACTTGAAAGAGCTTAGTGATGTTGCAGTCAATTGATTGAATATAGCCAAATGTTATGCTTCGAAAGGTTTCCCCGCATTTGCAAATTGGCATAACGTATGATTGAGTTAAAGTGGTAAAGAAAAATAAGCCCTTTTCATAATAGTATCATGAGACAGGGGTCTTATTTGCTACCAAATCTGAAATGCACGAAAACAGGGATGAGCAGGAGTGAAGCCCATCGCTTGTCCTCGGGTCTATCAAATTAGATTGTAACTGTTGCTCTGAAAACGACGCAAAAGCCGCATTCGACGATACGAGCAGTGAGCAGGCCCGTTGCAACGCTACATTACTGAAGCTCAGCTATAACCGGTCTGCGGGCAGAACCAGGTCACGTGTCGCCCCTCACACAGCTGGGGCTGTCCCTGGGGCGACGTGTCTGGTGACGAGGCGCCAGTCGGGGCTTTATGAGCCATATGTTGCAGGTCGGGGGTCGCTGTGGTGGCATTAAATCCGGCTGATTGCCGGCGTTTTGCAGCGGCGGCGGAAAAAGCAATAAGTGCATGGGTTGTGCGCCTTATGGCGTATTCCATGCGGCATGACGTGCCAGTTTAATTTCAAAAGTGTCCGCTTAGTTACATCATTTATACTTGGTGAAAACGATGTGACACTTAATTCCGTTTCGATGATTTCTACTTATGTACGGCTAGGCAGACTCTTATCAGGTCCAATCAACCAGACATCCCCGACGCTGAAATGGAATCCGCTCCCTGGTATTTAAAGTGTCCGTGAAACAACACTGTCTGACATTGCGGCAATTCATATCAATTCCTTCAATGGCTGATGCTGACGGATGTGCGACTCAAAAGTACCAAAATGATATAATAACGTTGATGTATTTATAGATCTAAGTTTCAGCTTCTGATTTTTCAGTTCAAATTTGTTTGTTGTTGCATTGTCTGTCGCTGTTAAGCATGCGTAACTCAATGTGTCGACCTTTATTTCTCTTTGTTCACGGTCTTGTTTGCCTGCGATCCAGCACGAGAAAGAAGTTGGACCATTTCTATTACTCGTGACAATATAATGCACGCAGTTGATCCCTCCTGTCGGTGCTTGGCAAAGCTCCTAACCTGCACTTCCTCAATAGGTTACAAGCGCGTATTACCGTTGGGTTACTTTTAGCAACAGCAATGGTGCGTTTATAGGAAGCTGATCGCAACAGCCAGGTGTTCACACGTGATTGCTGTAGCTACGCACAGCAGCTGTCAAAACAAATATTGCATTATATATATATATATATATATATATATATATATATATATATATATATATATATATATATATATATATATATATATATATTTATGTATATATATATATATATACATATATGTGTAATATATATGTATATATATATATAATGCATATATATATAAATATGTATATATATATATATATATATATATATATATATAATATATATATATATATATATATACATATATGATGGAGAACGAGAACGCAAGTCCACAACATCCAAAAATCTGTCGCAACTGTCTCGCTATGGCGATTTCTAAGACTCCATTCCCCCTCCGAATCATTTTGAGAAATCGGCACCCATGCTTGACGGTGCTGCAGTGGCACTACCCAGTGCCATCATAAGACGCAACTAGTCCCGAGGTTTCAACAGAGTATGCTTTGAAACATGCTCCAAAGATTGGACGCGTCATTTGAATGTCTGTTCGCCGCGTGCGTCTGTGGCATCGTAGGTTGCCGCCCGCCGCTCTCTCAGGCTGTAGATCGCCGTGCTGTGTTCCTAAGAACTTAGGTAGGGGGGGGGGACACATTAACCCCAATTCTATTAGGGCGAGGTTTAATTCAAAATTCAGTTTCGCTCCCGCCATAGATTATTCCATGCCACATGATACCAGGCAGTGGATAAGTCTATGTTCCAGCTAAGTTGGATATTTCGTCCAACCATTCACTATTCCATCATCACAATACTACTTCATCTATGTCGAATATTCCGTCCAACCCTCCTCAATAACATCATTTATTTTGGGCGGTTGTGAGCCGCTGCAATAATATATATGTTTGTTTACTGTAACTGTATACACATACAGTTACAGTAAACGCAATCGCAAAGGACACACAAACTGTGAGAGCTTGAGATAGCTTGGCAAGCAGCTGTTGAAAGATGGAGCACTCAATAGTAGTGTGTTGCTAACCACCCGATGAGTTCAAGAGGCTCGCCGCCTGAGGAAAAGATGAAGTTCGCAAAGCATCAATTGTGATAACAAGGCAAGCGTTCTGATGACTAGTTGCAAGGAACCTGCGTTTGAAGAAATTTGCCCAGAGCTGATTGCTTCACACGCACTCCACGCACGACGAACAGGTCTACTTATGGTACAGATTCACACAACAATGAAAACATATCGATGTTCTACAAGCACTGTTACCTCCGTTTTTTACAACAACAGAAAATCACATAAGATCTGACGGGTTCCTTGCAGACAGCATTGTAGCGTACCGCTAACATGGCAGTGTGCCTATAATCTAAAAATGAGCGTTTTTACTGGATGAATGAACACATATTCAAAAATATCTGAGCCCATGACGTCATTACGATCATGTCGTCCGCGTGACGTCATGGTGGTGACGTGGAGAGAGGGGGCGAGAGGAAGAGAGCAAGAGGACAAGAGCGAGATTGCGAGAGAGCGAGAGCAAGAGCGAGAGCGAGAGTCTGTGTGTGGGGGGCAAGCCGGCTAATCAGATTATGCCTAGAAAAGTTACGGCTGTGGTTTGCAGAGCTCAAGAGACAACATGCATGCGGGGACCTCGCCGGGCAGCGGCGAGAGGAGATGAAGACGATGTTGCCTTTTCCTCACTGAGAAAAGTGTTTCCTTTCCTTCTCTCGCCTCTCCCCGCAGGATTCCGCACGTCTTTCCCTGTTGATACAAGAAGCTCTTATGAAGATCTGTGTATTATGTCCACAATGTCCACAACATGCGCTTGCTTGCAGACTGGAACGATTGCGAAAGGCATCAAAGACTGCGATTGCACCAGGCTTCTGAAGCCAGCCGCCGGACACATGTCCAGCGATTCAATACGATTTATCTTATCTTATCTTATCCTATAGATCTTATCTTAATCTATCGA
Source organism: Pollicipes pollicipes (assembly GCF_011947565.3). Classification (NCBI taxonomy): domain Eukaryota; kingdom Metazoa; phylum Arthropoda; class Thecostraca; order Pollicipedomorpha; family Pollicipedidae; genus Pollicipes; species Pollicipes pollicipes. Next base: position 501,976 of record NW_023595962.1, read on the forward strand.
ATAGAATGCATTCTTATATATCATCGACGATCTATCGAAGATCACCTATTATTTTGCGGAGCATGATCAGCGACTCTTCTGCCGGCACCGTCAGGCTTCCGCAGCTTACCGTCCGGTCCAAAGCAGTTCAGGGCCAGTCTGGTCCAGTGTTGTCCTTCTCCAGCGCTGTTTTCGCCAGCGTCACGTCACGTCACGCCCACATCATGCTCCGTCACCCCCCCCCCCCCCCACCTCCAGACTTTCGTCGGACGGTCGCTGACGAGCCGCGACAAAGCCCGTCGCACACCTCCGTGCGCTAGCCGCCGCGTATCCCGGACTGGATGTCGTGGTCCTGCTTATGGCCTGCTTTTGCTGACGGCCATTCCGCTTGGGGGGAGATTTATCTTGTTTTTTCGCCTCCACAAAGTCCCGCGCACTAGCGCGGCCCATTTGTGCCTGGGTGTCGCTGGGGCCGCCGCCCTCTTCCGCTCCTCCTGCCATCACTTCATGTCGATCTTGAGGCTCGCCACGTGTCATTGGAACCCTTCGCCTGAGCCGTCTGTGTTTCGGCCCGCCTCTTAGCAGCGCCAGCTGTTGGGTGCTGGGACGTGAGAGTCTGGACACTCGGGATGTCGTGGGGACCGTGCAATGTTCGTGTTAAGTAGTTTTTCAAACTTAATTTCGGCAGGAGTCGTCGTAACTTGATGGCTTACCCGGTTTTCTTGGGTGCGGCCGTTCGCGTAGATCAGTGCATTGGATGCTATAATGTGGGAGCTCGAGTGATTTAGTCATGTGATATCTTTTTAGCGGCAGTGTCTCCACAGCAGGGATGCAGCTTCCCTTTCGATTGCCCTGCTCCCAACTTGGGCTCCAGCATCCCTCCCCCCATTTTTGGGACGAAATGGGCTAACTCTTGGGAGACATCTGTTCGTGACATATTTTACGTGCGGTTTGGCCATTTTAATGCTCATCCCCTTCAACTCATTTTGTGAAACTGCACCCCGCTGCTGCACTGGTTAGGAGCATTTCCTGGATTCACGTGTATTGGCTGCAAAATCGAGATTTTTCCTTAACCTTCTTTATCTTTGTTCACTGGTGATGATAAGCACAGCTTGAACCATCGGGAATTGACAATGTTTACAAGTGTGCGCTCTACAACGCCATTTAACCAGCACCTCCTGGCATATTGAAGCTCGAGAAGTCAGCATAATAACCTCTTGAACTTTAAAACCTCCGCTCTTGCTCTTCACGGACTGGCTTATCGCGAATTCCTCGCAGACTTCCTTCCATGCCGTGTGTGGTGGTTGATGAAAGAGAAGGTGGTGAGGGTGGTGAAGAATGTGGTGAAGGAGACCCTAAAATTTTGTTTGGGTGTATGTATAGATACCTGGTACGTGGCTCACTTTTCCCCATACTTGTATGCGATATTAACGGTAGCAGCTCTCTGCAGCAGATAATCAAGAGGATTTAAAGAGACATTTGAGCCCTTTATGAGACCGACAGCGGAACCAAACAAGCCCTGTTGGATCGCAAATCGCGCACCCGCCGGAGTATATCACACGTCATACTTACTACACGGCGTACTATCACACGTCATACTACAAGTCAAGTCAAGTCAAGTCAAATCAACTCCAACTAACTGACGGGAAACATCAAGTGGTACACGTAGACGTACACGTCACGGTCTCGGCGAAGTAAGTAAATGGGGGGTGAGGGGATGTGGAAGAGTTCAGGAGGCCTATTCGATGAGTTTTGTACACGTGGTACGACGGCAGCCAAAAGTGGAGCAGGTCGGCGGTTCTTGTCATTGGGCTTTACGACGCACACAGCTGCTGAGGCTATGTGGCGTCACCTGCCTCTCACCCTGGCAGGAAGGGCGGGCACCGCGGGGAACCTCGTACCTCTGATTTCCCAGACGCGCAGTGGTTAACGCCAGACGCGTCAACCACTACAAACGGGATGTCGGATCTTCACAAAATGCCTTAGGAATGTGTGTGCGTTGGATGCATGCAATCGCGCATGCGATGTGTGACATGCGCAATGTGTTAAGCGTTCTGAAGTGCAGCGTGGATTTACACACGTGTATGATGGCAGTAGGATGTCAGAAGCAACCGCTGGAAACGGATGGTGGACGAGATACCACAGCGTCCACTACCACAGTCGCATGTGGATGGCAGCACGAGGTCTGACCAGATTCTGGAAGAGGATGCCGCTTGCCACAGCATCAGGGATATCGGTGATATCGAAGGCGTATACCGTATATTTCGCATGTATACGCTTATGCTATCATGATACGCAACATTCATTATTATATTGCTCCCAAGTAGGTTCCGAATACTTACCACTGCGAAAGGAACGTGGAGGACCAGCGAGTCGGTCAAGTCCCGAACGACCTAGACTGCCGTTCACACCGATTGGGCGATCTGTTCACACGAATTGGATGGTCTGTTCACACCGATTGGGCGATCTGTTCACACGAATTGGGCGGCCTGTTCACACCGATTGGGCAATCTGTTCACACGAATTGGCGGTCTGTTTTACGCTGTTACTGGCAGTCTGCTTGAAGACTAGGATGAGTCCCAGCTATTATAGCAACACTCCCGGGGCGAGGGAGTGCAGCTGCGATATGGCAAGCTTCTAATCATATTCCCGTATCACATATCGAGGTACAAATATTCTTATTACACGTACCACTCGACATCTCTTGGCTCGTGTTCATCTGCACGCGTATCCGGTTGGTGTTCACATGTGCATCCGGCTCGTATTCACATGTTCATCCGGTATGACGCTTTTCATATAAGTTCATGCTACCCTGCGCACGGGCACGACTGCCAAGCTTTCGGGCCCTGTCTTCCGCGGTCAGCAAGCCCCACACACATCTGCTGCATATCTGTCACACATCCTTCACACATCTGCCCACATCTGTCACACATCTGTCACGCATCTGTCACATAAGAATAAAGTACTTTGGTACTAAGCAATTTTTAGTACTAAGTACTTTAACATTTCTTTAGAATAGCGATTTAGTTCTCAGGTATTTTTTAGTATTAGCCACTTAAGTATTTGGGCACCGTGTTTAGTACTACGTACTTTAGTTGCTTAAGCACTAGTGCTGACGTCCGTACCAGTTTTGTGACAAATGTGTGGCGGCTGTGGCATAGGCAGTGGCCCAGTCGAAGGAGCAAAGGCAGCTCGAATGTGGCGCTCGATGGCGTGCGTCTGCGTTTACGTCGTGTCGGCCGGCCGGTGTGACGGGGACGAGTGACGTCATCAGTGACGCGGCGTGTGACGGGACGAGTGACGTCATCAGTGACGCGGCGCGAAGCTGAGCCAGAGACCACCTTCAAGTCTGAGGATGACGTCAGCGCGCAGCTTGATGTCCTCCCGCTTGTCGTGCGACGTGATCTTGAAGTTGCGCAGACAGTGGCGATCAACACCTTCTCCTCCATCAGCGCGAACTTTTGTCCTGCAGGTCATGAAAAGCTACGTTGCAAATTTTTATAAACTGATACAGCACTAAACGCGAATGAGGCCAGTGTTTGTGCAAAACGCACCCCAGTCGCTAGCTGCCTGGTTTCGACTCCAAAAGCGCAAACCACGGGCGAGTCTGCTCTTTGGCAAATGGAAGCCGATTCATGGCTTCGGGTGCACACATTCCGGGTAGCGTCACCTGTGATGGACCTGCAGTGCTTTGACTCTTTTCTGGATTATTCTTTAGGATTCTGAGCTCCTAACTAACTATAAGGTTTAGCTCGCCAAGGCACATTTCTTACTTCGTCAAGGAACAAACTGCGAGTGTGTGACTGATGCTTGTATATTTGAGCCCACAAGTAATGAGATATTACGTTATTCTGCTGCGCGGAGCTGCCATATATCGCGCCCTGGTACAAAAAATGCAGCCAAACTGATTGTTGTTTGTCTGCTTCAGACAGATACTTCAGACCACTTCAGTATTCCTGTTTCCCCTACCGCAGCATTGGCATGCACGGCGTGAGTCCATCACGTCGCCCACAGACGAAAACGAGCCAGCTACCTGCAGCACCAATTCCAAAGCCTGCGGCATACTTTGGTAGCAGTCAAGCGGACATCCCTGCTGGATTTACAGTCGCGGCACCAGAGAAGCCGACAGAGAAGGCACCAGAGAAGTCGACAGAGAAGGCACCAGAGAAACCGACAGAGGAGCCGACAGAGAAGGCACGAGAGAAGTCGACAGAGAAGGCACCAGAGAAGCCGACAGAGAAGGCACCAGAGAAGCCGACAGAGAAGGCACCAGAGAAGCCGACAGAGAAGGCACTAGAGAAGTCGACAGAGAAGGCACCAGAGAAGCCGACAGAAAAGGCACCAGAGAAGCCGACAGAGAAGGCACCAGAAAAGCCGACAGAGAAGGTACCAGAGAAGCCGACAGAGAAGGCACCAGAGAAGCCGACAGAAAAGGCACCAGAGAAGCCGACAGAGAAGGCACCAGAGAAGCCGACAGAGAAGGTACCAGAGAAGCCGACAGAGAAGGTACCAGAAAAGCCGACAGAGAAGGCACCAGAGAAGCCGACAGAGAAGGCACCAGAGAAGTCGACAGAGAAGGCACCAGAGAAGCCGACAGAGAAGGCACCAGAGAAGCCGACAGAGAAGGCACCAGAGAAGCCGACAGAGAAGGCACCAGAGAAGCCGACAGAGAAGGCACCAAAGAAGCCGACAGAGAAGGCACCAGAGAAGCCGATAGATCCAACAAGGCACATGTCGGCCTTCCGGATTATTTCTCATGACTTTCATTTGGCGACGGATACGGTTGGGCTTTAGGGCTGCTCTGGATTAAATCAAAGATAATCCTCAAATTGTAGGCCGAGCTTTGGTGGTTGGTTGGAACCGATCAGCACAAATTGATCGGATGCATTACACGCAACGCCTATGTTCGAAAAGAAGAACATTCAGGACAGACATATACATTCTGGTTTGACGTTAACATGCATCGCAATTTTCACCAGCTCTGCTTTTCCAAATTTAACGAGCTGGACTTTGCCACTTCTGAAAACGTGGATTAGCTCGCGAAACACGTTTCGCATTGAAGGGTTATCTCGAGTCTGACCCCGAACTGACAGCCCACAAGGTGTTCGTGACAAGCCAGTGGGGCGCTGCTCCGAACAGCCTCTGCCGGCAAGGGTCATGTTCCGTGTCCCGCGTCCCACATCCCGCGTCCCGTGTCCCGCGTCCCGCGTCCGCATCCCACGTTCCACGTTCCGTATACCGCGTCCGCGCGTCCCGCATCGTATCCCGTGTCCGTGTCCCGTCCCGTCCCTCCCGCCGGCGCGCCGCTTACCGATGCAGTTGCGTGGCCCGGCTGAGAACGGCACGTAGCTGAAGGGGTGGCGGCCGCGCGAGGCCTCGGGGCTGAACCGCTCCGGATCGAACGTGTCCGGGTCGGGCCAGTGGCGCGGGTCACGGTGGATGGCGTACACCAGGAGGCCGATCCTGCACCGCTGCGGCACGCTGCACCCATCTGCAGCAACGACACCCCGGCGCTGACCAGCGGAAGACCGGTGCTGACCGGCGCCGACAACACCCGGCGAGAGAACGCTGCAGAGCGAGCTCTCGTCGAGGAGACGCTGCAGCGAGAACACTCGGCGAGAGAATGCTGCAGTGAGAACGCTAAGCGAGAGAACGCTAAGCGAGAGAACGCTGCAGCGAGAACGCTCGGCGAAAGAATGGCGTAATAAAAACGCTTGGCAAGAGAACGCTGCAGAGGAACGCTCGGCGAGAGAAAGGTGCAAAGAGAACGCTGCAGCTGATGGTAAAATTACGACTTTTGTCAAACGTTTACAAAGCTTGTCCTGCTGTGTTGAAAACGGCTGCATGAAAACGAAGACGGATGCAATTATGCGTCCACATTACAAGTGCCTCGTTCGTGGCATTGACGGATTTTTTAGATATATAAAATAAATTTATCGCAGGAATTCCTGGCACGCTCACCACTGAACCGGTCTTCTCTCACCTGGTCACCAGCTTACCGTGTCATATCACGAGGTCAGATCACCATGCAACCGAGGAGGTCATTAGGTGACCAGTCCATGTCATCAAGTCACCAGGTCACCGGCCAGGTCAGGTCACCAGGTCACCGGCCTCACCGATGACGACGTCCGAGTTGAGCCGGCGTCCGATCATGGGCACGGGCGGGAAGAGCCGCAGCGACTCTTTGATCACCATCTCCAGGTACTGCAGCTGCGACAGGTCCTCGCGCGTCACAGGCCTGTGGGGTGACACGGAGGCTCCAGCCGGAACTCCTCAAGCTGTTTTGACATTTGATCTGATTCGCGTGGACATTGCTGCCGTAAAAAGGCAAAATGGTCTGAGAGCCATCAGTTAACATAGCACTTAAGTCTTTTGCCTTTGGACGACAGATTTGTTGTTTCAGTTGAAAACATAGATACAGTGATAGATACAGTGATAGATACAGATAGATACCTTATTACCCGGAAAAACCAGGAGAATGGAGACATAGTTAGGTTGATATTTCGGCAACATGCCTTTATCCAAACAATAGCAGAAGGAAACCAGGTAGACGTACATAAACGTTTATTCACTTCTGCTTTTGTTTCGATGAAGGCATGTTGCCGAAATATCAACCTAACTATATTTCCATTCTCCTGGTTTTTCCGAGGAATAAGGCTACTACTACTGTCTTATCTATGTGAATAACGTTCCCCGCTAATGCACTGAATAACTTACGTATTCCATTTGAAAACGATAAGAAACTGCAAGGCAGAATATGAGGAAGAGGGAAGAGAAGGGTGAAATAGGGAGATTCCGAATTTGACTTACTTCTTTTCCTTAGTGACTCGCAATGGAAGGCCACACCAGGCGTTTAGAAAATGAGCAAAATTGAGGATCGGCGACGTACTGATTAAGATTACTCAACTTAATGCGACGCTGAATGACATTTGCATAAGCTGACGGAGATTTGTAATCTTGGCCCAAAGCAGCAATGTTGCAAGGATGACAGGCATAATACACGTTTAATTCGTGGAACGACGTCGAGGTTACGCGCATGCATGCTGGAGGACAGTTGTTGCCGGATGTTTACAGTAGATTGCTATTCCAGGGCCGAAGGATAGCATTGTTGGGTCGACACCATCTCTTCGCCTGTTTTTATGTTTGTTTCCTATTCCTAGCTGGGAGTGCCGCGACTTTATTTTTGCTTACTGATGTTAACACACGGTTCATTGCGTTGCTGGGATAGAGGGAGGGCCTCTCTGGTTACCTGTTCTTGCGTAACAGTATGGAAGTAAAAGTTCCTTTGACATATGATAAAATGGATCGCATCAACGAAGGCAACTATGAAGATTGAATGAAGTCCTCGTGAAAATCAGTAGCAGCGTACCTTCAAAGTATGCGACTACTTACAAATAACCAAACCTAGTTAGCAAAGTGCTCCACTAATTGTTGATCTGACCCACGGCCGACATCGAAGTTTTTGGGCTACCAAATACGGCTTTTAGAATGAAGGAGCCTTGTGGTCACCAGTCACATAGCTTCAGGGCACAGAACTGTTTGCTTTTGCTATGACCCTGCCTGTCCGTTTTCATGGTCTTTGGCCTGACTCATGGCCACCTCCTTTCACGCCGAAAGGAAACCGTGTATATGTAAGATCAGATAGGCTTGGTAGTGGTGTCCGGCCACAGACAGAATTAAGGACGTGTGCAATAGATTACAATTGTATTAATTAAATTAAATCTATTATTAAATTAAATTATTGATAATTAAATTGTATTAATAAATTAAATTTTATTAATGAAATTAAATTTATTAATCAATTAAATTTTTTAATTAAAGTAATTTTTGTGTCTCACGCCAAACTTTGTACATAGGTAGCATGCTCAGATTACATGCGAGTCAACCAAAACACAAACGACCTACATTTGGGTTCTGTGTCTGGATCGACCCAGTTCTCAAGGACAATTGATCTCACCTCACGCCGCATGCGGTCTTCTAATTATTATCGGAGAACGTTTTAAATCCCTCTAGCCGTGGCTTACACAGGCTGCTGATGCACCAGCCACTCAAGGATGCGTGAAACTGTGGTGTTCGGGTATGTGTGGTGTTCTGGTGTGTGGTGTGTGGTGTTCCGGTGTCTTCGCCGGCGCAGCCTCACGCGACCTGAGGTCGTTACAGGTCACCGAGGGATTTTCTGTGATTGCAATTGTTTCAGAGCAATTTTCTGCACTTGCCTACGCTTCCAACAAATTCAGATGCTCCTACGAATTATCTAGCCAACTTTTTCCGAGAAAAAAAGAAGATACTCCTATCATTCATTTGAATGTCATCGTACGCTCGTGTCGGTTGATACCAGGCATTCAAACGATATCGCCAGTCGCAATCAGGAATAAAAAGGGCTGTGATATACAAGATCACCCGGGTGTTGATTTTCCCCTTATCATGATATGCTCTATATTTCTGCTTAGATTGTCGGATAACTTGTATCATGCACTGATAATTACAGGGCCTGAAAACACTTTCACTGACACTGACAGCCCAAGAACATCTCCCGATATCACCTCAGAATTTAACGGATACCTAGCGGATTGCCTGCTGCTCCTCCCGGCCATCCCGGTCCCCCCCGATGTGAGTGCTCTCACCAAAGATAATGGGCCCGTTCAAGCTCTCACTAAGCATCAAGTACAATGCACACGCTCTCTCCAGCTGTTTCACAATCCTCTCAAAGGTGGTCGCGGTTCTCACCGACTGTTACAGAACGATCTGATGACCTGGTTCTCTAATGTTCTCACAGGCCACTGCGCGACGTCCGACCGAGAAGGCTCTCACAGTTCTCACCGGTCGTCGTCGCCCAGGACATCCCGCACCTCCTCGAAGGCCCTCTGCTGTATGCCGGGATGCCGGCCCAGGTTGTAGAGGGTCCAGTTGGCGCCGGCCGAAGTTGTGTCGTGACCCTGGAGGCGGGTAGGAGCGGTCACTTGACAACGCTGTCTCGCCTTCTCAAGACGGGATCGTCTCCAGCGGAGCTGCTTTAGAACAGAGCTGTTCAGTATTCGAGATCGCAGGGATTCGGACCAGCGCGGAAGAGTAAGGGGCTAAGAAAGTTCAAGACGTTGTGAAGGGTAACGTTGTAACGTTGTAACAGGGCCGTCATGTCCAGGTAAGTCGTCAGTCTGGCACGCAAGACTGAATAAATTGCGTTGCGGTCCAGACGTCCTCTTTTCACGTAGATAAGCATTAATGTATTTGTAGAGCTGAGAATGCGAATGAACACAGAGGAACGTCAAGGCGTGAACGCCACGTGCGTGGAGGACAGCTTCCTTCCTGCACATCCTCCTACATACCCGATCTTTGGGGGCGGGAGGGGGAGGGGCGGCAAGCACACATACGATCGACAGCACGCATGAGCCCACCGGTGGATACCATCACCCCCACCTCGAACATGAACGTGTCGACCTCCTCCCTGATGTCGGCATCGCTCAGCGGCCGGCCGTCAATGGTGGAGGCCAGCAGCAGGTCCAGCAGCGCCAGCCGCTTCCGGCCTGTGGAAGGCCTCCAACGTCAGCTACCAGATGCACGTAGCTCATTCTACGGCTGCTGGTCGGTGGAAGCCGCAAGCAGCGGGCCCAGAGTGCCAACCGCTTCCTGTCCACAGGGTCTGAATGATGACTGTCGCGCGCGATGCCCTTAACGCAATGCCGAATAGCCTCATCGTTATAAGCCAACAGACGGCGGTTTTGGTGGATCATCACAGCTTGGGATCGTGATCCAGCCCCGTCAAAAGAGGTACTTAAAACTTGCTGACTTACTCTATCGCAATGCACATGCAGGCGAAGATCAGCGTACGAAGAGACCGCGAAATAAGGGAATTGTACTTCGAAATGACTCGGAGCCAAAGCCCAAGGTGTGTATATACTGGAATGTGAGTCCATATTGGTGTAAACTTATTTTGGTTCACATTGTACTGAACGTGGCACTGACAGTAAACCAAGTGGCCCGAATGCAAAGCAAGGCGCTGCTTAGCTACACCGCCGGGCCGCTATGGTAGCGGTGTAGCGGTCAAAGCTCCGATGGCGGCTTATAGCTAGGGTCGAAGAAAGTCGAGTTGATTCAAGGCCTCGGGTGGGTTCGATCCCCGTCAAAGGCACCGCATTTCCTAGATGGGACGGGGAAATCCGTACTATGGGTGGCGGCATTCGAAACGCGCGTCGCACGTTTGAATTCCCGGTGCTGCAGGGCGAAGACTTCAGGGCAATACCGCATCCCACCTCCAGTCACGTGAATGCAGGGCTAAGAGTTTCCCGTGGCCTCGGTGACCTACGCTTAACGACGAATCTAAGCACAACAGTGAGTCGTCAAACAACACATGGAACACGATCTCTGTTTAAACGCGTTTTGTTGAACCCGATAAAACACAGCAGCACTGAGAGATGGAAGAGGCACCGCACTTGAGCCGATATTTTTTTGTGAGAGCGGCAAGCCAGTGTCGATATGTTACGTTGTAAAAACGCTGCAGGTACCTTGTGGTGACGTCTGTGGAGTTTCGGACGCGTCTTTTGACTTGCTTAGCTCCTCTCTCCTGGACTGAATCACCTGATCAAGATCGCTCCGGTCAGCCACAACCCAGCGGCTTATCACATGTTGCGGGTGAAAACACCGTGCGCACGGCAGCTCACGGGCAGAGATAATAAGTCAGAAACAATAAGACAATAACACAGAAAACAACACCAATGATGTGAGCTGTTCGCCAAGCAAGAAACATCCTTGCGCGGACAGGCAGCGCCAGGGAACGCTTTGGCACTACTCGGTGAGGCAACCAGTTGCGAACCCAAACGTAAGCCCTTCAGCATAACATATTAGCTGCGCGGGTCAAGTTGCGTGATGAAGGCTTGTTTATCTTCACACACAGACACAGCACTCGTGTCGTGGCTGTTCAGAGCTAACAGATTCCTGTTTCGTAGTCAGGTTCAGTTTGAATGTGACGGTGTTTCAGCAGGATGAAATTATGCGCTCTACGTCACTCGAGATTGACACAAGTTGTTTTCAAGTTGGTTGTTGAAAAGATCCTGGGTGTTGCGACAATAATTAAGACGCATGTTAAACAGCCCACGTGTTTTGTGGAGGATCTGACGGAATGTGTCATTTTAACACAACACCTTCCTGCGCGTATCGTACGCAAGGCATTTGAAATCGGGGCGTTGCCTCCCGTGTTTTTGCCTATGATCATCAGTCGAGTTTTTTAGCCAAAGTTTGGAAATTGCTCACCGAATCTGTGAACCCGTGAAGAAGCTTTAGACATTCTTGTTGGGATTGGTACAACGAAGTCCGACGAAACAGGAAATCACTTCTGAGCCATGGCTTCAAGAAGCGGAAAAAGGAGATCTCGCCCATTCTGAAAACATCGTTGATTAGTAGAGCGCTACAGCTATTTACGGGCGGCAGAACGGTATCAAAAACGACACTCACACACAACATATTGAGGCTGATCGTGAAAACTAACGTACATCTTATATTAACGAGGTCATAATAATTTGTTTTTTGTTGTATGAATTTTGATAATTATTTTTGTCATCATTATTTTGCATGTTTTTCAATTGTATGAGTTATGCTTTTAAACATATACACGAATATAAAGTGGCCTTGCCTTTCACTA
>NW_023595962.1:513599-633666 GCF_011947565.3 Pollicipes pollicipes
GAGAGAGAGGAGAGAGTGAGAGAGAGAGAGAGAGAGAGAGAGAGGGAGAGATGAGGAGAGAGAGAGAGGAGAGAGAGAGAGAGAGAGCGAAGCAGTGAACGGTCACATACATACATACATACATACATATATATATGTATATATATATATATATATATGTGTGTGTGTGTATATATATATATATATATATATCTTTAATACATGTATGCATACATATAAACACAATATTTACATATATCTTACTACGGTAGCTGACTAGCTTAGCTTCAGCATCGCGTGTAATACGCTTATGCAATATGAATATCCTACGTTGCACAAGTTCCCAAGATGCTCTACGTTGTTTACATTCAGGTTATGTCAGATCAATGTGTTCCAGACTGCTTTTGACTAGGAGATGCCCTAGCGGACGTAGTCCATTTCCATGTCATCATGGACAAAGTCCACAAATTAGAAGCTCTGCGGTCGGAGTCGCGTCAGATACACAGAAAACACATTTCTTGACATTTGAATCATGGTCCGTGATTATCTGAAGCAGGTGATCACAAGTGACCTTGCATCAATTACCTGCATCAAAAATCATGGAGGCCTCCATATTGCACAAAAGCGAGATTTTATAAGCCCAACAATAATTTGCCGAATGAGATCACGTACAGTTGACTCAAGATGATCTAGCTTATTTGATCACCAGATCACGCGTAAGCGTTCGTTTCGTTTCGTTTTCGTTTTCGTTTCGTTTCCTGAGGAAAGCAAACACAAAATTCATCATGATGACCTAGTATGACATCAGGGTGACCTGGCTCGACCTCAGCTGCCCCCAAGCAACGTCTTTGAATCCGTTTATGTGGGCTCATCGCGTATAAAGACAATACCAATGCGACGAATACAACCTCCGAATCATTACCTAACATGGTACTGATTAAGATATAATCTCCGAATAATAATAAGTAAATACTGATAATTGAATAGAAATAAATAATAATATACATACTAATAATAGAAAACACTAATGAAATAAAGGCTCCGAATCAGTACCTAAGTACCTAGTGACGTCATTTCGTCACAACCTAGCATGACGTTGACCTATATTTATGAAACGAAGCCTGCGAGCCAGCGCATATGAACATTTCGCCCGCATATACGTGGGGTGGAAGCTTGCGCGTCTGAAATACACGCCGTCGCCAGCCGCGTTTTAACGCGACAAATGACGCCATCTGGTGATTACCTTCATCATTTTGACCGCTGTCGTATTTTGCGTGTACTTTCCTGGCAGTTAAAGTTTTTCGCACGCTGCATCAACTTTGAGTGATAATCCCACGCCGAATGATAAGAACACCCCCGCTTTGAGCGAGTGTGACCATTGATCGTTCGGCGCCTCGAAGCCGGCGCTGAGACGCGTACCCGGCCGTCACTTGTTCACCCGGGCCGCGTGCTGCGGCGCCGCGGGACGTGTAAACAAACCACTCCAACCCCGGCCCGTGCAGGCGCCGGCCGGCCCGGTACGCGGCGGGGTCGGTGCCGTCTCATGGTCAGATCTCGTCCCGTGCTGAGATACGGCGCTCCTCCGTCAGCCAGAGGACAGAGGCGCACCCAGCCGCCGAATCGGGTGGAGCGCACTGGTGGCGTCAATCCTGAATCCTCCGCTGATGGTCGGGCGCTTGAGGGACCGTAGATAACGATGGCAGGTGATCTCCAGTGGGAGGAGGGAAAGCTGGGGCTGTATTGATGCGTTGGGATGGTCGATCGCTTCCACAGATCGCTTCGCTTCGCTGCCTCGTTGCCCGTTTCCGAGTCCGGCCAGACTCCCGTCGCGCCCTGCCGCGGGACGCGTGCCTGGCTCCGCCCCTGGCGCCCCGCGGGCTCCGCCGTCCCTGCCGCTGGGAAGCGGGATAGTACGCAGTGGGCGACGACGGGATCCGGTGCCCAAAACCGGTAGCCATCCCTGCAGGCTGGGATCCAGCCGCACGTACCGGGATCCGTCTCCACCGACCAGTATCCTGCTACTCAAGACTGGGGTCCGCCCGGATATAGGCCGCGCGAGCCTGGCGCCACCCCCAGACTAGGGTAAGCCGCACAGGCTGATCCGAGCTGAAACAAACGGCTGAGGGAGACTGTGACCCGAGGCGCAAAGCGTCACCGACGGTGCCTTTTCAGACTCATCACTATCTTGACAAGTGTTAGTGCTAATGTGCTAATAAGTAGCATTTAACAACTTGCTCCCGCGATGAGTTATTCCCTCGAGTTGTGTCCGCGATTGAGATATGAGAAAGTCTGAGCACGCTTCGCATTCATGTCGCACGGTTTGTAAGAATGGCGGGGCTGGATTTGTGTAATTAAACGTAATGAACACTTGCGAGGCAGCTCTAAGTGATAGAACAGTTGCGACAATTTCCGGTGACGGCTCTCTGATAGCCACAAACAAGACGTCACTTCAATCGAACGCGCCTTTGGTGGCTAGACCAAAGCCAAAACTTTCTTACCAAGCGCGTCATTGAGCGCCAAACAGATCTTTGGCTTTGTTTGGTTATTTTGATTGATTTGATTTTCGACCAGTTATGACCATTTCAGGCCTATGAGATGAAGGAGAGTGGATAACGGTGGGGTATGACCCACAGGCGTCTGGGGGCCCAAATCAGTATAGGCCTCCGCGAGCCTAGCCGCGTAGGGACCCCTCTGCGGTGTACGCGCCGGGCGCCCGGTCGTGGTGCCCTCCAGGACGCCTCTCGGCCCACTCGTGGCTGGCGTATTTTGATCTTGGATATTCTGCGTGGGCGTAAGTGCCCTGTAAGAGGAGCTAATGTGTGACCGCCAGGCATTCATCGAGCTTTGCGCGCTGGTCACCAAGATCAAGATTTAGAAGGCGTTGGGCTGTGGATGAAATACGCTCCTATAGTAGCTGTAAACGCCTCTGAGTTTCATGCAATGTTAGGCGCCATTGCGTGTTTTCAATGCATCGGTCTACCGGTTACCGATATCGTGTTTTTTTTCACAGGTCGAATATGCACCTGCTTCTCTTAATATCGAAATATGAGGTTGGTGTTTCTCTTTGGTGTTTTTCTCTCTTGGTGTTTTCTCTCTCTTAAAACACTCTTGGCGTTTTCCATTGCGAATAACTGATGGCTACTTATTGATGATATCAATGGTGAAAATAATCAATTGCTTTTGTAATGTGAATAACATTTATCTTCAATTTTCATGCCTGTTCAGAGAGCAGGATCTTTGTGGCCTGACCTGGCCTGTGACCTGACCTGTCCGATGGCACACAGCGACAGAGGGAGGACGATGGGAGCGTTGTCTGCAGCTCTGGACTGTAGCTGCTTCGCTAGCTTTCTGATGACACCGGACGGCGATCAGTCGGAGCCCTACCTAAACCGCGGATTCGCAGGAATTTTAGTTTGTTACTTGGAACAAATGCTTGAACAACAACCACTACTCCACAACTCCTGTCTTCCTCTCTTATCCCGGCGCATTTGTGCTACGCGGTTTCTGTTCCCCGAGATTCTAATTGGTTCTTTCCGGGGAATGAATGGAAATGATTGGACGAACAGTCTGCGACGTGTGCGACCTGCACGGAGTCGCCATAGACTCCTGCCCAGTGGGATGCCAAGTCAAAACAATGCCGGGTCAGCTGAATTGGTAAACAAACCATGAGCTTTCAAGGTCTAGTGGCAAAGCTACACACACACAAATCCCATTGGCTTTTCAGAAGTCGTCTTGTGACTTTTTACACAAACTCACTCATGTTTTTCTTTTCCAATCAGAGCTTTTCAACAACTTCCGGAGCAATGACTCGTTGATATCGTGCGCGAGACTAGGTGAGTGGCGAGATAATATATATACATATATATATATATATATATATATATATATATATACATATGTCGACACATTTGCTTACCGTTTTCGTACGTTCTCATGGGGCAAACCACACACTGATTACTGGATTGTTTGTGCACGAACCCAAACGCCGTTCAGTCGCTACAACTAGATAGATCTCCCGTCTTTCATGCAAGGTTATCAACTGTATGGTGTTGTGTGGGGCTTGCTCGTCTACCGATCTTGCCCATTAAGGAAATATATTTTTGGAAACTGACGCACGCCATGAATCTTGAACTGCTGAACAAGATTTTTGCAGCGCACAGACGTTTTTTAAAATCATACATGCTAATCATGTAGACAGTGGCCAGTGGTGAGCCGTCTGCAATGCATTAAAGCAATTGGGTAGGCTGCTTAAGTGCACATAAGTTACGAACAACAAGATCATGGATCTCTGCGCAATAACTGGGAGTTCAACGACGCAGGAGACAGCTGTCTGCTTCGAGACTTGGTGATTCGGTGGTTTCGATAAACTTCCAGTTTCGAAAAACAGTTTTATTCGGCTGTTTTTCTATCCGCAAAATATGCATTGTGATCACCGATATGCGGTTATGGTATTGACAAAGACGGAAACTAAGCTCTTTTTCTGCCGCACACATATTTGTCCTTCCATCAGTTCAGGCTTGGCACATCACTTGTAAACAAGTGGTGGGCAAAGCGACATTCACAAGCGTTTAGCGAGCACATCTGCCGAACGCTGATAGCGTGTTCCTATCATGCCCTCAGAGCCCAACTGGCGTTTGATGCGGCTGTCAAGATATCACGCCTGGTAACACCGTGAAGGGCGACGCTGCCACTTGTGTGTGCTATGCTGCCACACTTATAAGAATAGATTCGTTTTTTTTCTGTCTGGAGGGTCCCTGCGCTCTGTAAACGGTTTTGAGCTCTTTAGGGGGTATGGGGCCCGTACCTCCCTGGATTTCAGACTGAGTGTGTTTATTGAAGAACGGTCGCCGAAAGAGATACTTTTCTGCTTTGTTTTTAGCTTCTCGCAGGCGTTGACAATATCTCAAACGAATATGGCACATGGTCTCTCCGACATAGGCTATGCTCCTCCTTTGTTTTGTACACAGTTAACACTTAATTTCGTGAACCACGTTTTTTTGCGTGTGCAAAGCCTTGAAGTACTGAATTACATAAATAGCACATGTTGTTCCTGAGGCACTCATGATTCGAGATAGAAGATGTCACCAGGCGCTCTGTCAGCTTCTTGTCTTTCCTCCAAGCCGTATGTTCGCACAGCTTTGATTTCCAAACGATGTGTCCGATTTAATTTATGTACGGTGAACCTAAGAATCTGTTGTCCAACAGGTCGTGTCCCTGTTTCGCACCACCCATCCCCCACGTGTTCCAGTTTTGTTTTACCTCTTCCAACATTCTACCTAAAGGTCACGGAGATTATCCATTGGCAAACAGCAAAGTTTATGTTTCGCTTACGCTCTTCCTTTCTTTTCATTACTTGATGGGTTGCTTAGAGCCCTATGAAACATGTTACAAAATGTGCTGTGCTTAGTGGAAGTTGGGTGCACCTGTTGGATCCGTCCTGCTTCGTGACGTCACCTGACACGCAGCATAGGCGCTTGCCACCGGTCGGAGGCCGTCCCAGAAAACTTCAGTCATTTTTTTGTTGAGGGTGGCAAGAACTCACCTATGACCTCATTATAAAAAGTCTGCACGGTGGAATCTAAACATTCGGTTGTTTTCATGGCGCATTCTTGGCTCTGTGTACCGGACCTTGGTGTCTAGCAGCTGCGAAGTTATGAAATAGATGCATGATGAACATCATCAGTGGCTCTGACCTTTGAAAAAGTCGTTCTTATTCAAGGCAGCATGAAGCCATGTTTTAAAATTGTTGCCAATTTGCTGCACGACGCCGTTAAATCAGAGAACGAAAATGTTGGCTTTGATAACGTAAACCGTTCAAAATGATATCGAAATAAGTCGTGAAAAGTGTTCACGACTTATTTGCCATAACTAATGCCAATGAACATTTGCGTGTATCAATATCATCACCGTTTATGAAGACGCCGAATGCAAGGTCACTCAACTTCAATATCACTAGGTTACCTCGCATCACCTGTGAGAGGTGATTGTTATATGCTTTGCTAAATGTTATAGCTATAAGCTTCAACTAAATCTGCCTTCTCCGCGGATTTACAAAACAAGCTGCGATGAGCTGGAAATCGCATGATTTGGTCTTGCTCCACCCGACGTGACAAAGCAGCCTTAAGAGACGGTGTTTAATGATATTTGCAAAAGTGACAGGTCTAGCATATACGTACCGCCATCACTGTTTTGATTTGTTTTTTGTCTATCCCGGTATGGTATGGTATGGTATGGTATGGTATGGGTTTGGCAGAGGGCCTCACGCCCATGCCGGGAAGGCGGCCAAACACTTACGGAGGGCCTCACGCCCGTAACGGGTAATGTGGCCAAGCACGTACGAGAGGCCTCACGCCCGTACCGGGGAAGGTGGCCAAGCACGTGCAAAAGGCCTCACGCCCGTACTGGGTGAGGTGGCCAGGCACGTGCGAAGCTAGCGTCGGACATGTGAGTCTGGCATTGTAGGACGGCGTTTTAACTCGTGGCATGTTGCTCCAGCCGCCGTCATGCCGGGGATAACGGAATCACTGCTGGACGGCGTCCTGTCGGTGCTGCCGGACGTGCGCGCCCTGCCGCTGCCGCACGTGCTGCTGCTGCTGCTACTGCTGTTGCTGTTGCCGCTGCTGCTGCTGCTGTACAGGGCGTCGTCCGGCGGCGGAGCGGGGATCGGCGGATTGCCGGGGCCCAAGCCTATGTACCCGCTCATCGGCTCGGCCCTCCTGATGCCCAGCGACATGACAGGTGAGGAATAGGACCGGTGGGAAAGACGGGCGATGAGGACTGGTGGAGAGGACCGGTGGGGGGGGGGACCCATGGGAAGCACTGGTGGGGAGGACCAGTGAGAAGCACTGGTGTGAAGACCGGTAAGGAGGAGCACCGGTGAGGAGGACTGGCGAGGAGGACTAGTGGGGAGGACTGGTGGGGAGACCGATGGGGAGAAATGGTGGGGAGGACCGATGAGAAGGACTGGTAAGAAGCACTGGTTGGAAGGCTGGTAAAGAGGAGCACCGATGAGGAGGACTGGTGAGGAACTCCGGCGGGAGGACTGATGGGGTGGATCGATGGGAAGGACCGATGGGGAGGACTGGTGAGAAGCACTGATGGGAAGACTGGTACAGAGGAGCACCGATGAGGAGGACTGGTGAGGAACTCCGGCGGGAGGACTGGTGAGGAGGACTGCTGACGTGACAGGTTCCGGCTGACACGGCTTTGGCCCGGACAGGCTCGGTTTTGGACACAGAAGGTGTTAGACCGGTGACGCTGCGGAGTAAGATGCCGATTCGAACTGCATCTACGCGTTAGATGTTCTGAACGTCCCAGTGCTTGTTCTGGATTCCACTCCGCGGCTCGTCATATTTAGAAGGGTTCGTTTTTAAATAGTTTGTGTGGATGGATGTGGATCAGAAATACGTGTTATAGAGCATTACCGGCATCTGCTTAGGCACCGTAGCCGTGATACTGACATACAAACAAATTAAAATCTACTAGCGATGTGAGTTGTTCGGTGCAATAGCGGGGAACATTATTTACATACATAGGACACTAGTATTAGCCTCATTCCCCGGAACAAAACCAGGAGAATGGAGATGTAGTTGGGTTGATATTTCGGCAACATGCCTTTATCGGAACAATAGCAGAAGTGACTTCTGCTATTCAGATGAACTTCTGCTATTGTTTCAATAAAGGCATGTTGCCGAAACATCAACCCAACTATATCTCCATTCTCCTGTTTTTTTTTCCGATGAATATGGCCATTACTATTGTCTCATTTATTAATGATGTAATGACAACAGTAATGTTATAGTAATACTAAATGATGTGTCTAAAAATAACGCAGGCGGCGATTACTATGATCTGCAGGAGAAAGTGGCTGAAATGGATGGAATAACATTGGAAAACATTTTCAGGGGAAGTTCCATACGAAGACCGAACTATGACGATTCTTAATCCAAATCCTGATTTTTTTTAGAAATTCTCAACGTTTTGATGGGGTGGAGCAAGGAGTTCCAAGGATGTTTTCACTTGAAGCTGGGCTCCGACTACGTCATCATCAACACACCAGAGGCAGCCGAGGTAAATAACGTCACTGAGAGGATGTTTTCGTGAGATGTGGGGCGTAATCAGCCATTATTGTGCCTGATCACTACGTGATCATCACTACATCACTACATCCTTGTGCTTTCTGCTACGAAATATATTTCGAAGTTCTCAACCAATTGCGCGGAATCCTGCACTTGCTCGAAACCACGTGGTGCAACCTTAAGGGACTGTTCCAGTTTGCATGTGGTTTTGAACTGATACGACCGTCTTGAAGATCATTCGGTTGTCATGCTAAATGCTTGTTGCGTTAGTTCCGGGTCTGTTCTTTTGAGCTGTTGGTTTTCTGTCGGCCCCTAACCGTCAGTCCAACTCTCCGAGTGCCTGGCGTTGTTACAGGTGGTGTTGAGCAGCAACCAGCACATTCAGAAGGGCGAAGAGTACGACGGCTTGAAACCGTGGTTGGGTGACGGACTACTGATCAGCGCAGGTGGGCTCGAATCCCAGTCGTTCCCAAAATATTTGGTCATAAAACATACTTATTTAATCAAGTCGGGGATGAAAAGGATTTCGTCAGAAATTGACTGCACCTATTGATAGTTCCCAGATAGACTATCAGCTTCAGAGGAGTCATGCGACTGTCCAGTCGTCTGAGCATCGAGAATCGCGGATGTGCGCACCAGTACGGTCGCGCTACACAACGGCTACATACATACCTGGTTATGTAAAGTGGTTGAATATTTAACCGTAAGACTATTGTGAAGGGCGTTGCTGGCCAGCGGTTGGTTGCTGGCTTTTCGTTCTGGCTGCCATTCGTGGGTATGATTAACCATCTCGAGGAAAGATATTCTCAGATATTAAATATATAAGATATTCTCGATATATTCACACATTAAAAACTCATGCTCTCAGACAGAGAAACGGCTCAGGCGTCACATCGAGAGAAATGTTGATGGCTCGCAGAAGAGTGGTCGAAATAATGATCCTTCCCACCAGGCTCCAAGTGGCACAAGAGGAGGAAGATGCTGACGCCTGCCTTCCACTTCTCCATCCTGGACCAGTTCATGACGGCCTTCAACGAGCAGTCGAAAGTGCTTGTATCTAAACTGCGAGAAACGAACGGCCAAAGGACCGACGTCTTTCCCTACATCACCAAGGCAACGCTGGACATTATCTGTGGTGGGTTCCAAACGCAGGACATTATCTGTGGTGGGTTCCAAACGTGACCGTGCAAGCGCACGCGAGGTGATCTACCATGGGGTTCCTCGTTCGAGGTGATCTACCATGGGGTTCCTCGTTCGAGGTGATCTACTATGGGGTTCCTCGTTATTTTGCGTGATGACGTGCCATGAACCAAAGACGTATTGCAGCAATTCCATGTCTTGTACCTTGGTTACGATTAATGACGTCTGAAGAGTCTGGGTGAGTTGAGTTCTCAGAACAAGAGATCCGAGATATTTGGCTGTAAGACGTCGAGTATACTCTGTGATCTCATGTCAAAGAAAGTGTCGCATTTTTGCGTGGCCCTATAGGTTAGAGAGTATCTGGCTGCGTGGTTATGAGATAGGAGAACAAAATAGTTGCTGGTTGTCGCCCAGGATGCTGTTCATTCCGGTTGCATATCATGTGTGATATCGTAAGTGGTGCCGACACAGAAGCGGCCCCGACACCAGCGGGCTCCGCCCCTAGCGGGCTCCGACAGGTCGTCGGATGTCCTGCTGCGCCCTCTGCGCTGGGCGTGCTTTGCGGTCGGGGCCAGTAGCGGCATTGGAATGGAGGGTGGTCTTTTCCACTGTGCCAGAGGCCCCACGCTGATCTAGAGGCCCTCATTGACCCAGAGACCCTCAATGACTCGGGGGCCCTCAATGATCCAGAGACTCTCAATAACCCAAGGGCCCTCACTGACCCAGAGGTCCTCAATGACCCAGAGGCCCTCAATGACCCTGTGGTCCTCATTGTCTCAAAGATATCACTGGTCCAGAGGCATGTTCCAGAGGCTCTCTGTCTCAGGGGCCTCTCCCTCCTGCCCCAGAGGTCAATCCCTCACCGCCAGTCAGTCCAAGAGGCCACTCACTGACCCAGAGACTCTTACTGGTCCGCTGGCCGTCATTGTCCGAAAGACGGTCACTTTCTGACAGACCTCCGCTGTCACTAGGGTCCCTCGTATGCCAACGATTGATGCCTGCGCTGTCCCTGGGGTCCCTCGTATGCCAACGATTGATGATGAATAATGACGTGGGCAGAGTTCAAGCTTTCTGTGTTATCGAATTGTTCAACAATAAAATGCAAAAAGGTGGTGCAGGATGACTCCACTGTCAGTGCCCATAACATTAAATTAGTGATGGGAGAAACGAACTAAGTGTTGTTTATCGACGAGACAGCCTGGCTGGCTTATGTGAAAGTTGTCTCTCATGGTCTTTGCTGTCCACTGACGCGCTAATACCCGACCGACTTTCGGTGGATCGAAGTCCGTTCGCCTTGATGCGGTCTTCGCTATCTTCGCACCGGGCAGGGTTTCGGTGTAGTTTTTTAAAGCGATCGATACAGTCCGACATAAAACTGCCTCCAGTATTCCGCATTGCATGGCAATTTCTCGCGGAATTAAAAAAACCGGAAAGGTTCCAGAAACCTTCCCGTACTGTTCATGTTTTCTGAGAGAGGCCAGAGCGTGTATGGGGTCTGGGTTACCGCCGTCACTCTGCCCCGTATCCGCAGAGGCCACCATGGGGGTGCAGATTAAGGCGCAGCAGGGCGCCCGCTCCGACTATGTTCGGGCTGTGTACAGGTGAGGTACGCTCCAACTATATCCGGGCTGTGTACAGGTGAGGAACGCTCCGACTACGTCCGGGCTGTGTACAGGTGAGGTACGCTCCGACTATGCCCGGGCTGTGTACAGGTGAGGTACGCTCCGACTATGTTCGGACTGTGTACAGGTGAGGTACACTCCGACTATGTCCGGGCCGCGTACAGGTGAGGTACGCTCCAACTATGTCCGGGCCGTGTACAGGTGAGGTACGCTCCAACTATGTCCGGGCCGTGTACAGGTGAGGTACGCTCCAACTATGTCCGGGCCGTGTACAGGTGAGGTACGCTCCAACTATGTCCGGGCTGTGTACAGGTGAGGTACGCTTCAACTATGTCCGGGCCGTGTACAGGTGAGGTACGCTCCGACTATGTCCGGGCTGTGTACAGGTGAGGTACGCTCCGACTATGTCCGGGCTGTGTACAGGTGAGGTACGCTTCGACTATGTCCGGGCTGTGTACAGGTGAGGTACGCTCCAATTATGTCCGGGCCATGTACAGGTGAGGTGCGCTCCAACTATGTCCGGGCTGTGTACAGGTGAGGTACGCTCCGACTATGTCCGGGCCGTGTACAGGTGAGGTGACGGGTCTTCTGATAGCTGATACTGACAACCGTCCGCATGATGTGACGCCTTATCACATCATGGGTGATAAGCTATCGGTCACGGGCCGCCGATTACAGATTCCGGATGCCGGCTCCCGGATCATGGATCCCAGATTCGGATCCCGATTCCAGGATCCGGATCCAGTACCCCAAGTGTCACAACCCAGATCCCA
Source organism: Pollicipes pollicipes (assembly GCF_011947565.3). Classification (NCBI taxonomy): domain Eukaryota; kingdom Metazoa; phylum Arthropoda; class Thecostraca; order Pollicipedomorpha; family Pollicipedidae; genus Pollicipes; species Pollicipes pollicipes. The sequence continues at coordinate 525,192 of NW_023595962.1, forward strand.
GATCCCGGATCCTCGAGGATCCCGGATCCAGAGGGATCCTAGATCCCGGGTCCTTGAGGATCCCAGATACAGAGGGATCCCAGATCCCGGAGGATCCCGGAGCCCGGATCGCGGATTATACCCGGGGAGGAAGGAGGAGGGACATAGCTCAGTCTGTGGCATTTCGGACCTCCGCGTGATATGCTCGGGTTAGTTTCCCGGCTGAAGACTGGGACGCGACCAGTCTTTCTTGGAGCTCGATCATAAATCAGTCTTGTAACAATTCCCATTAGGTTGAGGGTGCATGCCACGGGTCACAGGTACCGGGTCACAGAAATGGGTCACATGTCACAGAGGCCACATAAGTAATGGGTCTGGCGGTTGACCCTGGTCCAGGTCACAGATGCAGGCGGCAGATCACAGATAACCGTTTAAGGTCACGGTCACGGGGCACAGAGAATGGCTCACAGATCGATTGATCACACAGATCACATATTGATTGACGCAGATCACAGATCGACGACGCGTCACCGACTCGCAGACATTCGATCATTACTGACCACGGCTTTAAGTGCGCATGTCGCAGATTACCAGTCGGAGGTCATGGTTCACAGCTCCCAGGCTAATGACCACTGGCCGGAGGTCATGATCCACGGGCTCAGGATCAATGCGGTGGCGTGGTGCTGCTGCGCCCGCTGTTTTCTGATCCATTCGCAGCCTCAGCAGCCGTGCAATGGCGCTCCCGGTGACAGCTGTGAGTCCAACCATTGTTCGGATTGTGTGGTCGCCCAGAGACAGCGGAACGTTCACATTTCAAAAGATAAGAGTCACCGAAGCAACGCTGGCATATCTCGAAGGCTGACACATTCCTGCATCTGGGCATGGAAGGAGGTGTTTCACATTTGCGTGAGGTGTCGAGAGACAACGTTTTTGAGATATTTTTAGAGAGAGATAATCATTCTCAGGATCATTGGTTACAGTCCACAGTCATGCCATTTTGAAGGCTTCAAACCCTCTTATTTTTTGAGGCAGGCGCATCCCAACTTGTCCAGCCTATTTCGTGCCACCTATCTGAATGACACCCAGACAGGTATGACACGATAGAAACGTCATGCAAACGCCCCCCCCCCCCCCCACCTCATTGGCATTATTGAACTAATGGTAGTGAAAGGCAAGGCCACTTTATATTCGTGTATATGTTTAAAAGCATAACTCATACAATTGAAAAACATGCAAAATAATGATGACAAAAATAATTATCAAAATTCATACAACAAAAAACAAATTATTATGACCTCGTTAATATAAGATGTACGTTAGTTTTCACGATCAGCCTCAATATGTTGTGTGTGAGTGTCGTTTTTGATACCGTTCTGCCGCCCGTAAATAGCTGTAGCGCTCTACTAATCAACGATGTTTTCAGAATGGGCGAGATCTCCTTTTTCCGCTTCTTGAAGCCATGGCTCAGAAGTGATTTCCTGTTTCGTCGGACTTCGTTGTACCAATCCCAACAAGAATGTCTAAAGCTTCTTCACGGGTTCACAGATTCGGTGAGCAATTTCCAAACTTTGGCTAAAAAACTCGACTGATGATCATAGGCAAAAACACGGGAGGCAACGCCCCGATTTCAAATGCCTTGCGTACGATACGCGCAGGAAGGTGTTGTGTTAAAATGACACATTCCGTCAGATCCTCCACAAAACACGTGGGCTGTTTAACATGCGTCTTAATTATTGTCGCAACACCCAGGATCTTTTCAACAACCAACTTGAAAACAACTTGTGTCAATCTCGAGTGACGTAGAGCGCATAATTTCATCCTGCTGAAACACCGTCACATTCAAACTGAACCTGACTACGAAACAGGAATCTGTTAGCTCTGAACAGCCACGACACGAGTGCTGTGTCTGTGTGTGAAGATAAACAAGCCTTCATCACGCAACTTGACCCGCGCAGCTAATATGTTATGCTGAAGGGCTTACGTTTGGGTTCGCAACTGGTTGCCTCACCGAGTAGTGCCAAAGCGTTCCCTGGCGCTGCCTGTCCGCGCAAGGATGTTTCTTGCTTGGCGAACAGCTCACATCATTGGTGTTGTTTTCTGTGTTATTGTCTTATTGTTTCTGACTTATTATCTCTGCCCGTGAGCTGCCGTGCGCACGGTGTTTTCACCCGCAACATGTGATAAGCCGCTGGGTTGTGGCTGACCGGAGCGATCTTGATCAGGTGATTCAGTCCAGGAGAGAGGAGCTAAGCAAGTCAAAAGACGCGTCCGAAACTCCACAGACGTCACCACAAGGTACCTGCAGCGTTTTTACAACGTAACATATCGACACTGGCTTGCCGCTCTCACAAAAAAATATCGGCTCAAGTGCGGTGCCTCTTCCATCTCTCAGTGCTGCTGTGTTTTATCGGGTTCAACAAAACGCGTTTAAACAGAGATCGTGTTCCATGTGTTGTTTGACGACTCACTGTTGTGCTTAGATTCGTCGTTAAGCGTAGGTCACCGAGGCCACGGGAAACTCTTAGCCCTGCATTCACGTGACTGGAGGTGGGATGCGGTATTGCCCTGAAGTCTTCGCCCTGCAGCACCGGGAATTCAAACGTGCGACGCGCGTTTCGAATGCCGCCACCCATAGTACGGATTTCCCCGTCCCATCTAGGAAATGCGGTGCCTTTGACGGGGATCGAACCCACCCGAGGCCTTGAATCAACTCGACTTTCTTCGACCCTAGCTATAAGCCGCCATCGGAGCTTTGACCGCTACACCGCTACCATAGCGGCCCGGCGGTGTAGCTAAGCAGCGCCTTGCTTTGCATTCGGGCCACTTGGTTTACTGTCAGTGCCACGTTCAGTACAATGTGAACCAAAATAAGTTTACACCAATATGGACTCACATTCCAGTATATACACACCTTGGGCTTTGGCTCCGAGTCATTTCGAAGTACAATTCCCTTATTTCGCGGTCTCTTCGTACGCTGATCTTCGCCTGCATGTGCATTGCGATAGAGTAAGTCAGCAAGTTTTAAGTACCTCTTTTGACGGGGCTGGATCACGATCCCAAGCTGTGATGATCCACCAAAACCGCCGTCTGTTGGCTTATAACGATGAGGCTATTCGGCATTGCGTTAAGGGCATCGCGCGCGACAGTCATCATTCAGACCCTGTGGACAGGAAGCGGTTGGCACTCTGGGCCCGCTGCTTGCGGCTTCCACCGACCAGCAGCCGTAGAATGAGCTACGTGCATCTGGTAGCTGACGTTGGAGGCCTTCCACAGGCCGGAAGCGGCTGGCGCTGCTGGACCTGCTGCTGGCCTCCACCATTGACGGCCGGCCGCTGAGCGATGCCGACATCAGGGAGGAGGTCGACACGTTCATGTTCGAGGTGGGGGTGATGGTATCCACCGGTGGGCTCATGCGTGCTGTCGATCGTATGTGTGCTTGCCGCCCCTCCCCCTCCCGCCCCCAAAGATCGGGTATGTAGGAGGATGTGCAGGAAGGAAGCTGTCCTCCACGCACGTGGCGTTCACGCCTTGACGTTCCTCTGTGTTCATTCGCATTCTCAGCTCTACAAATACATTAATGCTTATCTACGTGAAAAGAGGACGTCTGGACCGCAACGCAATTTATTCAGTCTTGCGTGCCAGACTGACGACTTACCTGGACATGACGGCCCTGTTACAACGTTACAACGTTACCCTTCACAACGTCTTGAACTTTCTTAGCCCCTTACTCTTCCGCGCTGGTCCGAATCCCTGCGATCTCGAATACTGAACAGCTCTGTTCTAAAGCAGCTCCGCTGGAGACGATCCCGTCTTGAGAAGGCGAGACAGCGTTGTCAAGTGACCGCTCCTACCCGCCTCCAGGGTCACGACACAACTTCGGCCGGCGCCAACTGGACCCTCTACAACCTGGGCCGGCATCCCGGCATACAGCAGAGGGCCTTCGAGGAGGTGCGGGATGTCCTGGGCGACGACGACCGGTGAGAACTGTGAGAGCCTTCTCGGTCGGACGTCGCGCAGTGGCCTGTGAGAACATTAGAGAACCAGGTCATCAGATCGTTCTGTAACAGTCGGTGAGAACCGCGACCACCTTTGAGAGGATTGTGAAACAGCTGGAGAGAGCGTGTGCATTGTACTTGATGCTTAGTGAGAGCTTGAACGGGCCCATTATCTTTGGTGAGAGCACTCACATCGGGGGGGACCGGGATGGCCGGGAGGAGCAGCAGGCAATCCGCTAGGTATCCGTTAAATTCTGAGGTGATATCGGGAGATGTTCTTGGGCTGTCAGTGTCAGTGAAAGTGTTTTCAGGCCCTGTAATTATCAGTGCATGATACAAGTTATCCGACAATCTAAGCAGAAATATAGAGCATATCATGATAAGGGGAAAATCAACACCCGGGTGATCTTGTATATCACAGCCCTTTTTATTCCTGATTGCGACTGGCGATATCGTTTGAATGCCTGGTATCAACCGACACGAGCGTACGATGACATTCAAATGAATGATAGGAGTATCTTCTTTTTTTCTCGGAAAAAGTTGGCTAGATAATTCGTAGGAGCATCTGAATTTGTTGGAAGCGTAGGCAAGTGCAGAAAATTGCTCTGAAACAATTGCAATCGCAGAAAATCCCTCGGTGACCAGTAACGACCTCAGGTCGCGTGAGGCTGCGCCGGCGAAGACACCGGAACACCACACACCACACACCAGAACACCACACATACCCGAACACCACAGTTTCACGCATCCTTGAGTGGCTGGTGCATCAGCAGCCTGTGTAAGCCACGGCTAGAGGGATTTAAAACGTTCTCCGATAATAATTAGAAGACCGCATGCGGCGTGAGGTGAGATCAATTGTCCTTGAGAACTGGGTCGATCCAGACACAGAACCCAAATGTAGGTCGTTTGTGTTTTGGTTGACTCGCATGTAATATGAAGCATGCAGATCTATGTACAAAGTTTGGCGTTAGTCCACAAAAATTTAATTTAATTAAAAGTTAATTTGATTAATAAAGTTCAATTTGATTAATAAAATTTAATTTAAATAACAAAAGTTAATTTAATTAATAAAATTTAATTTAAATAACAGAAGTTAATTTAATTAATACAATTTGATCTGAGGCACACGTCCTTAATTCTGTCGGTGACCGGACATACCACTACCAAGCCTATCTAATCCTACATATACACGGTTTCCTTACGCCGTGAAATGAGGTGGCCATGGATCAGGCCAAAGACCATGAAAACGGACAGGCAGGGTCATAGCAAAAGCAAACAGTTCTGTACTCTGAAACTATGTGACTGGTGACCACAAGACCCCTTCATTCTAAAAGCCGTACTTGATAGCCCAAAAAACTTGGATGTCGGCCGTGGGTCAGATCAACAATTAGTGGACCACTTTGCCAACTAGGTTTGGTTATTTGTAAGTAGTCGCATACTTTGAAGGTACGCTGCTACTGATTTTCACGAGGACTTCACCATTCAAATCTTCATAGTTGCCTTCGTTGATGCAATCCATTTTATCATATGTCAAAGGAAACTTTTCACTTCCATACTGTTACGCAAGAACAGGTAACCAGGAGGGGCCCTCCCTCTATCCCAGCAACGCAATGAACTGTGTGTTAATATCGGAAAGCAAAAAATAAAGTCGCGGCACTCCCAGCGATGAATAGGAAACAAACATAAAAAAGCAGGCGAAGAGATGGTGTCGACCCAGCAATGCTATCCTTCGGCCCTGGAATAGCAATCTACTGTAAACGTCCGGCAACAACTGTCCTCCAGCATGCATGCGCGTAACCTCGACGTCGTTCCACGAATTAAACGTGTATTATGCCTGTCATCCTTGCAACATTGCTGCTTTGGGCCAAGGTTACAAATCTCCATCAGGTTATGAAAATGTCATTCAGCGTCGCATTAAGATGAGTAATCTTAATCAGTACGTCGCCGGTCCTCAATTTTGCTCATTTTCTAAACGCCTGGTGTGGCCTTCCATTGCGAGTCACTAAGGAAAAGAAGTAAGTCAAATTCAGAATCTCCCTATTTCACCCTTCTCTTCTCTCTTCCTCATATTCTGCCTTGCAGTTTCTTATCGTTTTCAAATGGAATACGCAAGTTATTCAGTGCATTAGCGGGGAACGTTATTCACATAGATAAGACAGTAGTAGTAGCCTTATTCCTCGGAAAAACCAGGAGAATGGAAATATAGTTAGGTTGGTATTTCGGCAACATGCCTTCATCGAAACAAAAGCAGAAGTGAATAAACGTTTACGTACGTCTACCTGGTTTCCTTCTGCTATTGTTTGGATAAAGGCATGTTGCCGAAATATCAACCTAACTATGTCTCCATTCTCCTGGTTTTTCCGGGTAATAAGGCTAATACCACTGTATCTATGTTTTCAACTGAAACAACAAATCTGTTGTCCAAAGGCAAAAGACTTAAGTGCTATGCTAACTGATGGTTCTCAGACCATTTTGCCTTTTTACGGCAGCAATGTCCACGCGAATCAGATCAAATGTCAAAACAGCTTGAGGAGTTCCGGTTGGAGCCTCCGTGTCACCCCACAGGCCTGTGACGCGCGAGGACCTGTCGCGGCTGCAGTACCTGGAGATGGTGATCAAAGAGTCGCTGCGGCTCTTCCCGCCCGTGCCCATGATCGGACGCCGGCTTAACTCGGACGTCGTCATCGGTGAGGCCGGTGACCTGGTGACCTGACCTGGCCGGTGACCTGGTGACCTGATGACATGGACTGGTCACCTAATGACCTCCTCGGTTGCATGGTGATCTGACCTCGTGATATGACACGGTAAGCTGGTGACCAGGTGAGAGAAGACCGGTTCAGCGGTGAGCGTGCCAGAAATTCCTGCGATAAATTTATTTTATATATCTAAAAAATACGTCAATGCCACGAACGAGGCACTTGCAATGTGGACGCATAATTGTATCCGTCTTCGTCTTCATGCAGCCGTTTTCAACACAACAGGACAAGCTTTGTAAACGTTTGACAAAAGTCGTCATTTTACCATCAGCTGCAGCGTTCTCTTTGCGCCGTTCTCTCGCCGAGCGTTCTCGCTGCACCGTTCTCTCACCGAGCGTTCTCCCTGCAGCGTTCTCTTGCCTAGCGTTTTTATTACACCATTCTTTCGCCGAACGTTCTCGCTGCAGCGTTCTCTCGCTTAGCGTTCTCTCGCTTAGCGTTCTCACTGCAGCATTCTCTCGCCGAGTGTTCTCGCTGCAGCGTCTCCTCGACGAGAGCTCGCTCTGCAGCGTTCTCTCGCCAGGTGTTGTCGGCGCCGGTCAGCACCGGTCTTCCGCTGGTCAGCGCCGGGGTGTCGTTGCTGCAGATGGGTGCAGCGTGCCGCAGCGGTGCAGGATCGGCCTCCTGGTGTACGCCATCCACCGTGACCCGCGCCACTGGCCCGACCCGGACACGTTCGATCCGGAGCGGTTCAGCCCCGAGGCCTCGCGCGGCCGCCACCCCTTCAGCTACGTGCCGTTCTCAGCCGGGCCACGCAACTGCATCGGTAAGCGGCGCGCCGGCGGGACACGGGACGCGAGACACGGGACGCGGGACACGGACACGGACACGGACACGGACACGGACACGGACACGGACACGGACACGGGACACGGGACACGGACACGGACACGGACACGGACACGGACACGGGACGCGGGACGGGGACACCGGACACGGACACGGACACGGACACGGACACGGCACGGACACGGACACGGACACGGACACGGACACGGACACGGACACGGACACGGACACGGACACGGACACGGGATGCGGGATGCGGGACGCGGGACGCGGTATACGGAACGTGGAACGTGGGATGCGGGACGCGGGACGCGGGACGCGGGACGCGGGACACGGGACGCGGGATGTGGGACGCGGGACACGGAACATGACCCTTGCCGGCAGAGGCTGTTCGGAGCAGCGCCCCACTGGCTTGTCACGAACACCTTGTGGGCTGTCAGTTCGGGGTCAGACTCGAGATAACCCTTCAATGCGAAACGTGTTTCGCGAGCTAATCCACGTTTTCAGAAGTGGCAAAGTCCAGCTCGTTAAATTTGGAAAAGCAGAGCTGGTGAAAATTGCGATGCATGTTAACGTCAAACCAGAATGCATATGTCTGTCCTGAATGTTCTTCTTTTCGAACATAGGCGTTGCATGTAATGCATCCAATCAATTTGTGCTGATCAGTTCCAACCAACAGCCAAAGCTCGGCCTACAATTTGAGGATTATCTTTGATTTAATCCAGAGCAGCCCTAAAGCCCAACCGTATCCGTCGCCAAATGAAAGTCATGAGAAATAATCCGGAAGGCCGACATGTGCCTTGTTGGATCTATCGGTTTCTCTGGTGCCTTCTCTGTCGGCTTCTCTGGTGCCTTCTCTGTCGGCTTCTCTGGTGCCTTCTCTGTCGGCTTCTCTGGTGCCTTCTCTGTCGGCTTCTCTGGTGCCTTCTCTGTCGGCTTCTCTGGTGCCATCTCTGTCGACTTCTCTGGTGCCTTCTCTGTCGACTTCTCTGGTGCCTTCTCTGTCGGCTTCTCTGGTGCCTTCTCTGTCGGCTTCTCTGGTGCCTTCTCTGTCGACTCCTCTCGTGCCTTCTCTGTCGGCTTCTCTGTCGGTTTCTCTGGTGCCTTCTTTGTCGACTTCTCTGGTGCCTTCTCTGTCGGCTTCTCTGGTGCCGCGACTGTAAATCCAGCAGGGATGTCCGCTTGACTGCTACCAAAGTATGTCGCAGGCTTTGGAATTGGTGCTGCAGGTAGCTGGCTCGTTTTCGTCTGTGGGCGACGTGATGGACTCACACCGTGCATGCCAATGCTGCGGTAGGGAAAACAGGAATACTGAAGTGGTCTGAAGTGTCTGTCTGAAGCAGACAAACAACAATCAGTTTGGCTGCATTTTTGTACCAGGGCGCGATATATGGCAGCTCCGCGCAGCAGAATAACGTAATATCTCATTACTTGTGGGCTCAAATATACAAGCATCAGTCACACACTCGCAGTTTGTTCCTTGACGAAGTAAGAAATGTGCCTTGGCGAGCTAAACCTTATAGTTAGTTAGGAGCTCAGAATCCTAAAGAATAATCCAGAAAAGAGTCAAAGCACTGCAGGTCCATCACAGGTGACGCTACCCCGGAATGGGTGCACCCGAAGCCATGAATCGGCTTCCATTTGCCAAAGAGCAGACTCGCCCGTGGTTTGCGCTTTTTGGAGTCGAAACCAGGCAACTAGCGACTGGGGTGCGTTCTTGCACAAACACTGGCCTCATTCGCGTTTAGTGCTGTATCAGTTATTAAAAATTTGCAACGTAGCTTTCCCTGACCTGCAGGCCAAAAGTTCGCGCTGATGGAAGAGAAGGTGTTGATCGCCACTGTTCTGCGCAACTTCAAGATCACGTCGCACGACAAGCGGGAGGACATCAAGCTGCGCGCTGACGTCATCCTCAGACTTGAAGGTGGTCTCTGGCTCAGCTTCGCGCCGCGTCACTGATGACGTCACTCGTCCCGTCACACGCCGCGTCACTGATGACGTCACTCGTCCCGTCACCCCGGCCGGCCGACAACGTAGATGCAGACGCACGCCATCGAGCGCCACATTCGAGCTGCCTTTGCTCCTTCGACTGGGCCACTGCCCATGCCACAGCCGCCACACATTTGTCACAAAACTGGTACGGACGTGAGCACTAAGTGCTTAAGCACTGAAGTACGCAGTACTAAACACGTGCCCAAATACTTAAGTGGTTGATACTAAAAAATACCTGAGAACTAAATCGCTATTCTAAAGAAATGTTAAAGTACTAAGTACTAAAAATTGCTTAGTACCAAAGTACTTTATTCTCATGTGACAGATGCGTGACAGATGTGTGACAGATGTGGCAGATGTGTGACAGATGTGTGACAGATGTGCAGCAGATGTGTGGGGCTTGCTGACCGCGGAAGAGAGGCCCGGAAGCTTGGTAGTCGTGCCCGTACGCAGGGTAGCATGAACTTATATGAAAAGCGTCATACCGGATGAACATGTGAATACGAGCCGGATGCACATGTGAACACCAACCGGATACGCATGCAGATGAACACGAGCCAAGAGATGTCGAGTGGTACGTGTAATAAGAATATTTGTACCTCGATATGTGATACGGGAATATGATAGAAGCTTGCCATATCGCAGCTGCACTCCCTCGCCCCTGGAGTGTTGCTATAATAGCTGGGACTCATCCTAGTCTTCAAGCAGACTGCCAGTAACAGCGTAAAACAGACCGCCCAATTCGTGTGAACAGATCGCCCAATCGGTGTGAACAGACCGCCCAATTCGTGTGAACAGATCGCCCAATCGGTGTGAACAGACCATCCAATTCGTGTGAACAGATCGCCCAATCGGTGTGAACAGACCATCCAATTCGTGTGAACAGATCGCCCAATCGGTGTGAACGGCAGTCTAGGTCGTTCGGGACTTGACCGACGTCGCTGGTCTCCCACGTTCCTTTCGCAGTGGTAAGTATTCGGAACCTACTTGGGAGCAATGTAAATAATGAATGTTGCGTATCATGATATCATAAGCGTATACATGCGAAATATACGGTATACGCCTTCGATATCACGCGATATCCCTGATGCTGTGGCAGCGGCATCCTCTTCCAGAATCTGGTCAGACCCTGTGCTGCCATCCACATGCGACTGTGGTAGTGGACGCTGTGGTATCTCGTCCACCATCCGTTTCCAGCGGCTGCTTCTGACATCCTACTGCCATCTACACGTGTGTAAATCCACGCTGCACTTCAGAACGCTTAACACATTGCGCATGTCACACATCACGTGCACGGATTGCATGCATCCAACGCACACACGTCCTAAGGCATTTTTGTGAAGATCCGACATCCCGTTTGTAGTGATTGACGCGTCTGCGTTAACCACTGCGCGTCTGGGAAAGCAGAGGTACGGGGTTCCCCGCGGTGCCCGCCCTTCCTGCCAGGGTGAGAGGCAAGTGACGCCACGTAGCCTCAGCAGCTGTGTGCGTCGTAAAGCCCCAATGACAAGAACCGCCGACCTGTTCCACTTTTGGCTGCCGTCGTACCACGTGTACAAAACTCATCGAATAGGCCTCCTGAACTCTTCCACATCCCCTCACCCCATTTACTTCGCCGAGACCGTGACGTGTACGTCTACGTGTACCACTTGATGTTCCCTCAGTTAGTTGGAGTTGATTTGACTTGACTTGACTTGACTTGACTTGACTTGGCTTGATTTGGCTTGACTTGACTTGACTTGGTTGGCAGGCAGCTGACAAGCTCCATGTATCTTCCCCAAACGGCGCGCTATTTTTCTCAGCTGGGTTTTCTTTAGCACGTCGGAAGCACGTCGAGAACAAGTGACGTCATAATAAAAGTATGACGTGTGATATACTCCGTCGGGTGCGCGATTTGCGATCCAACAGGGCTTGTTTGTTCCGCTGTCAGTCTTATAAAGGGCTCAAATGTCTCTTTAAATCCTCTTGATTATTCTGCTGCAGAGAGCTGCTACCGTTAATCGCATACAAGTATGGGGAAAAGTGAGCCACGTACCAGGTATTTATATATACACCCAAACAAATTTTAGGGTCTCCTTCACCACATTCTTCACCACTTCACCACCTTCTCCTTCATCAACACCACACGCGGCATGGAAGGAAGTCTGCGAGGAATTCGCGATAAGCCAGTCCGTGCAGAGCAAGAGCGGAGGTTTTAAGTTCAAGAGTTATTATGCTGACTTCTCGACCTTCAATATGCCAGGAGGTACTGGTTAAATGGCGTTGTAGAGCACACACTTGTTAACATTGTCAATTCCCGATGGCTCAAGCTGTGCTTATCATCACCAGTGAACAAAGATAAGGAAGGTTAAGGAAAATCTCGATTTTGCAGCCAATACACGTGAATCCAGGAAATGCTCCTAACCAGTACAGCAGCGGGGTGCAGTTTCACAAAATGAGTTGAAGGGGATGAGCATTAAAATGGCCAAACCGCACGTAAAATATGTCAACAAACAGATGTCTCCCAAGAGATAGCCCATTTCTTCCCAAAAATGGGGGGAGGGATGCTGGAGCCCAAGTTGGGAGCAGGGCAATCGAAAGGGAAGCTGCATCCCTGCTGTGGAGACACTGCCGCTAAAAAGATATTACATGACTAAATCACTCGAGCTCCCACATTATAGCATCCAATGCACTGATCTACGCGAACGGCCGCACCCAAGAAAACCGGGTAAGCCATCAAGTTACGACGACTCATGCCGAAATTAAGTTTGAAAACTACTTAACACGAACATTGCACGGTCCCCACGAACATCCCGAGTGTCCAGACCTCGTCCCAGCACCCAACAGCTGGCGCTGCTAAGAGGCGGGCCGAAACACAGACGGCTCAGGCGAAGGGTTCCAATGACACGTGGCGAGCCTCAAGATCGACATGAAGTGACGGCAGGAGGAGCGGAAGAGGGCGGCGGCCCCAGCGACACCCAGGCACAAATGGGCCGCGCTAGTGCGCGGGACTTTGTGGAGGCGAAAAACAAGATAATCTCGCCGCAAGCGGAATGGCCGTCAGCAAAAGCAGGCCATAAGCAGGGACCACGACATCCGGTCCGGGATACGCGGCAGCCAGCGCGCGGAGGTGTGCGACGGGCTTTGTCGCGGCTCGTCAGCGACCGTCCGACGAAAGTCTGGAGGTGGGGGGGGGGGGGGGGGGACGGAGCATGATGTGGGCGTGACGTGACGTGACGCCGGCGAAACAGCGCTGGAGAAGGACAACACTGGACCAGACTGGCCCTGAACTGCTTTGGACCGGACTGGTAAGCTGTGGAAGCCTGACGGTGCCGGCAGAAGAGTCGCTGATCATGCTCCGCAAAATAAATAGGTGATCTTCGATAGATCGTCGATGATATATAAGAATGCATTCTATTCGATAGATTAAGATAAGATCTATATGATAAGATAAGATAAGATAAGATCGTATTGAATCGCTGGGACAATGCGTCCGGCGGCTGGCTTCAGAAGCCTGGTGCAATCGCAGTCTCTGATGCCTTTCGCAATCGTTCCAGTCTGCAAGCAAGCGCATGTTGTGGACATTGTGGACATAATACACAGATCTTCGTAAGAGCTTCTTGTATCAACAGGGAAAGACGTGCGGAATCCTGCGGGAGAGGCGAGAGAATGAAAGGAAACACTTTTCTCAGTGAGGAAAAGGCAACATCGTCTTCTCTCCTCTCGCCGCTGCCCGGCGAGGTCCCCGCATGCATGTTGTCTCTTGAGCTCTGCAAACCACAGCCGTAACTTTTCTAGGCATAATCTGATTAGCCGGCTTGCCCCCCACACACAGACTCTCGCTCTCGCTCTTGCTCTCGCTCTCTCGCAATCTCGCTCTTGTCCTCTTGCTCTCTTCCTCTCGCCCCCCTCTCTCCACGTCACCACCATGACGTCACGCGGACGACATGATCGTAATGACGTCATGGGCTCAGATATTTTTGAATATGTGTTCATTCATCCAGTAAAAACGCTCATTTTTTAGATTATAGGCACACTGCCATGTTAGCGGTACGCTACAATGCTGTCTGCAAGGAACACGTCAGATCTTATGTGATTTTCTGTTGTTGTAAAAAACGGAGGTAACAGTGCATGTAGAACATCGATATGTTTTCATTGTTGTGGGAATCTGTAACCATAAGCAGACCTGTTCGTCGTGCGTGGAGTGCGTGTGAAGCAATCAGCTCTGGGCAAATTTCTTCAAAACGCAGGTTCCTTGCAACTAGTCATCAGAACGCTTGCCTTGTTATCACAATTGATGCTTTGCGAACTTCATCTTTTCCTCAGGCGGCGAGCCTCTTGAACTCATCGGGTGGTTAGCAACACACTACTATTGAGTGCTCCATCTTTCAACAGCTGCCTGCCAAGCTATCTCAAGCTCTCACAGTTTGTGTGTCCTTTGCGATTGCGTTTACTGTAACTGTATGTGTATACAGTTACAGTAAACAAACATATATATAATTGCAGCAGCTCACAACCGCCCAAAATAAATGATGTTATTGAGGAGGGTTGGACGGAATATTCAACATAGATGAAGTAGTATTATGATGATGGAATAGTGAATGGTTGGACGAAATATCCAACTTAGCTGGAACATAGACTTATCCACTGCCTGGTATCATGTGGCATGGAATAATCTATGGCGAGAACGAAACTGAATTTTGAATTAAATCTCGCCCTGATAGAATTGGGATCAATGTGCCCCCCCCCCCTAAGTTTTTAGGAAAACAGCACGGCGATCTGCAGCCCGAGAGAGCGGCGGGCGGCAACCTACGATGCCACAGACGCACGCGGCGGACAGGCATTCAAATGAACCGTCCCATCTTTGCAGCATGTTTCAAAAACGTGCTCTATTGAAACCTCGGGACTAGTTGCGTCTTATGATGGCACTGGGTAGTGCCACTGCAGCACCGTCAAGCATGGGTGCCGATTTCTCAAAATGATTCGGAGGGGGAATGGAGTCTTAGAAATCGCCATGAGACAGTTGCGACAGATTTTTGGATGTTGTGGACTTGCGTTCTCGTTCTCCATCACATATATATATATATATATATATATATATATATATATATATATATACAATGCAATATTTGTTTTGACAGCTGCTGTGCGTAGCTACAGCAATCACGTGTGAACACCTGGCTGTTGCGATCAGCTTCCTATAAACGCACCATTGCTGTTGCTAAAAGTAACCCAACGGTAATACGCGCTTGTAACCTATTGAGGAAGTGCAGGTTAGGAGCTTTGCCAAGCACCGACAGGAGAGATCAACTGCATGCATTATATTGTCACGAGTAATATAAATGGTCCAACTTCTTTCTCGTGCTGGATCGCAGGCAAACAAGACCGTGAACAAAGAGAAATAAAGGTCGACACATTGAGTTACGCATGCTTAACAGCGACAGACAATGCATCAACAAACAAATTTGAACTGAAAAATCAGAAGCTGAAACTTAGATCTATAAATACATCAACGTTATTATATCATTTTGGTACTTTTGAGGGGCACATCCATCAGCATCAGCCATTGAAGGAATTGATATGAATTGCCGCAATGTCAGACAGTGTTGTTTCACGGACACTTTAAATACCGGGGAGCGGATTCCATTTCAGCGTCGGGGATGTCTGGTTAATTGGACCTGATAAGAGTCTGCCTAGCCGTATATAAGTAGAAATCATCGCAACGGAATTAAGCACACATCGTTTTCACCAAGTATAAATGATATAGCTAAGCGGACACTTTTGAAATTAAACTGGCACGTCATGCCGCATGGAATACGCCATAAGACACACAACCCATGCACTTATTGCTTTTCCGCCGCCGCTGCAAGACGCCGGCAATCAGCCGGATTTAATGCCACCACAGCGACCCCCGACCTGCAACATATGGCTTATAAAGCCCCGACTGGCGCCTCGTCACCAGACACGTCGCCCCAGGGACAGCCCCAGCTGTGTGAGGGGCGACACGTGACCTGGTTCTGCCCGCAGACCGGTTATAGCTGAGCTTCAGTAGTGTAGAGTTGCAACGGGCCTGCTCACTGCTCGTAACGTCGAATGCGGCTTTTGTGTCGTTTTCAGAGCAACAGTTGCAATCTAATTTGATAGACCCGACGGCAAGCGATGGGCTTCACTCCTGTTCATCCCTGTTTTCGTGCATTTCAGATTTGGTACCAAATGTGACCCCTGTCTCATGGTACTATTGTGAAAAGGGCTTATTTTTCTCTACCACTTTAACTCAATCATATATTGTGCCAATTTGCAAATGCGGGGAAACCTTTCGAAGCATAACACTTGGCTATATTCAATCAATTGACTGCAACATCACTAAGCTCTTTAAAGATGTCGACAAAGATGTAAATTTAAAGTCTGCTTCCATCCAGCAGCAGAGAGTGCGGTTCATGGTCCGAAATCTGACCGGACCGACGCCAGCGGCTCTGCTCAAGGATTGGCGCTGGGACCAGTCCTGTCCATGCTTCTCGTCAACTATTTACCAGGAGTGCCAGGCGCGGTCAGGATGTTCGCGGACGACACCAAGGTGTTGGTATTGTGCAGGAGGTGGTGGTATTGCACTGGTATTGGTACTGTTGGTATTGTACACAAGACCAACAATACCAATATTGCTGGTATTGTACACAATACCAACAATACCAACAATACCAATATTGTTGGTATTGTACACAATACTAACAATACCAATATTGTTGGTATTGCGTCGCGGGGCTCCTCGCCGCTTCTCCTCTCTAGGTTGACCTCGATGACCTGGTGAAATGGTTGGAGGAGTACGATTGCTCCCATTCAACGCATTCATGTGCAAAGCATTGCATATCAGCACCACCAACCCGGCGACTGGCCTACTTTCCAAACGGCGCCAAAATCGCATTCGTGCCTCCTGAAATGTACCCTGAAGTTTTCGTGGGGGCTCATGCAGGCCGACGCCCCATGTGCACAAGCTAGAGGAATTTTATAAGATCCACCAGATGCTGGCGGTCGTGAGACCGTCATCTGCCAATGTTGACGTCTTCACGCCGCCGCTGTTGTCAGGACCACGGTATTCCGCTCTGGCGCAGCTATTCGAGGTTGTGGCAGCATCACCTTTCTTTTTTTTCTTTCAAACTTTTTGGACTTTTTCAAACTAGATCAGGAGCGGCTGGAGCGGGTTCAGTGGCAAAGTACCCGTCTTGCCTGAGAAGTAAGACGCCGGTCATATCCTGGGAAACTCAGACTCCTGCAACTGCCTCTGCTGTACTACCGACGTCGCAAGGAAGACATGGTTGCGGTGTTCCAGATGTTTCACAGAGGCATGTCCTTGCCGGTGGACGGGATTCTGAAGCCTCACGGCGCGGGAGTGACAAGACGACACCAAAGCAAGCTTGGAAGCCCTCAAGTCACGACCACCGTCCGTCGGAACTCATTCAGCTCCTGGGTATTGTTGGAATTATTATTGTATTATTATTGTATTATTATATATTATTATTGTGTTATATGATATTATTGTTGTGTTATATAATATTATTATTGTATTATTATATATTATTGTTGTGTTATATGAAATTATTATTGTATTATTATATATTATTATTGTGTTATATAATATTATTATTGTATTATTATATATCATTATTGTGTAATATAATATTATTATTATATTATTATTGTATTATTGGAACGTTCATCGATCGGCCATACTGTCGTCATCCGCAGGTGATTGGTTTAAAACTAAGCTAGATTTACGCCGGGTCGGCATCATGCGCGACATCCCACACTGACCACATCGTTAAAATGAGGTTGTGCGGTTAGTTGAACGGGATTTCGAAAAGACCGGGATCCACAGACCAAGTGGCCTTTTAATTCCGGCTCATCACCATGTTGTAACTCATGTAATTAATTTGAGAACCAGTAGTTTGGAACTTGTTGGGAGAACTGATGATATAAATCCAATGTTTTTGGGATCCACGGTTCAAATTTGACTCTGAACTCATCTAGTCTTGCCGCATGTTGCCAACGGGCGTTCTAACAAGCCTACAGTCAGGCGGCCTGAATGTTTGCCCGGCTCAACACGCTTCGGTATGGTTTCCCAGCTGACACAAAAGAAAAGCCACGCACGACACCCACAACACTCGCACCACCGCCCGTACGAATGCAACTGTCGTGCGACCGCTGGCAAATGCTGCGCCAGGATTTGAAAACCACTGGGCAACCGGTCCGATCCCAGCCAGATCAGACTCGTCTCTTGCAAAAGCATCTGCGGAAAAACACGCCGCATGTTCGGCTGAGCACGAACTTGGCTCATCGTGGTCAGCACCGCAGCTCAATCATTTTATACAAGGGAATGGGTCTTGACAGGGCCCAGGCCGGGCTGTGCTGCTGCAAAATTTGCCCAGCCGGTGCCCCGACAAATTTCAGACAGGCGAAGGGGCGGAGTCAGAGCCCGGGTAAGGTGGGGAGAGGAATAGGGTTGACAAAAGGCTTCCTTTTTTGTGAAAGACCACCCACCCCACAACAAGTGGATCAGCGGATATGGCCCACCTGATTTTAAGTGGCAAGATTTTCTTCGCTCTATTTTACTATCTGCCCACTATCACTGAAACAGAAGCCAGGAGGCATTAAAAATGCATTTCTGCTCGAATTTTGAAGTAAATGATATGAAAGAACCAGGCGCTAAATGACTATATATAACAAACATCCAGCAATACTCATTTGTGAGGGTTCAGCGTAATTTTCTACCCCACTCAGGAGCTGCGCCGAAATTTTTCTGGCTTGTGCAGAGCTTTGTGAATCAAGTTGCATTAAATTGGTCAACCCATGCTCGTCTTGGAATGTTAAACCTTTGTTCAGAATTGAGTGGTGGAAAAATGCAGCTTTTATAACCATATGAACGGTTTTATGTGATCACATGATTATGTGATATATATACACACATATATATATATATATATATATATATATATATATATATATATATATATATATATATATGTAGCTTACGCCTACGCATATGCGCTTACATATGTAGCGCACATATGTAAATGTGCGCTACAGTTTTGACCAAAGCACGCTCGCAGGTCTGAACAAATATCCCGACGCCCGACGTTGCAGTCTCCATTGGCTGCGCGGCGTCGGCCCGCGGCTAACACTAGACGTTGACCAGCGGGATGGCAGACCGATGACATCTCTGGGAAAAGTATCTCTAAACATCTTAGGTGTTTTAGGTCTATATATTTCATGTTTGGTCTTTAGGTTATTTCTAGGCCTTTTGTCATAGGTCTATGTTTTTCCCAATTCGTATACTTGAAATTGCAATCCGGGAGTATGCTTCGCCCGTGTAATTTTTGAATAGTGGTATGAGGAACGAATAAACGTTTACGTCACCGCGAACCGGTGCTGGCATCTGGTGGCAGAGTGAAGCATGTAAAAGTAGAACCCCTACTTTCGTGTTGCTGTTGCTGTTGATCCGTTCAGAGGACAATAGCAAAATTATGTAGATGAAGGTCGGCAAATTTCGAGATTTCTTCCCAGGGTGGACGGTAACGGTGGGCCACGATTTTGGGTGCTTATATCCGACCGATTTTTTCATTTTCCGATAAGACGTCGTATCATAATAAGGGGATTTGTTGCAGTCTGTAGAAACTGAAGCATTGCTGAGTAATGCCAAAATTCTTAGACAATAGCACAAAACTAACCCAGAGTCGACAAGGCATGTGAATCGTGCAATAAAAAACAGCTTGCATGGAAAGCGGAAGATCCTCACATAAGCCGGGGACGCACATGCAGTTTTAGAAATATGCTTAACTCGGTCAGCTGCACTTAAATGAGGCATCGCAAATTGTCTTTTTCGGTTTGCTTTATCTGTAAACGATCAGCACAAGCCTTTTGAAATTGAGGTGATGTTTTAACTACCATTTTGTAATGTTCTGCTCTTACTTAATCTCCAGAAGGTGAAGGACATACTCACCCTTGGGGGCAGGTCTGACATTGTGGTGGGTGGGCAGAGGCCCGTCCAAAAGGATACAATAGTGTCGTGAAGACATAATAAGGAGATTATGTTTAATTATTGGTATTGTCAAAGTATTATGGTCAAATGATATTTCCACTGCAGGGTCAGCTACTTTAAATCGAAATTCTGAATTTTTCGGAGGGATTTCGAGAAAACGAACAATTCTGATCAATCGCACGTTTTTCATGCGATTGTATCGATCTGCGATCTGATCATTCAACTATAAATGAAAAGTACAAGATGGTGGGATGTTCCTCTTAACGAAGCCATGCGTTATAATGTTATGCTCAAAATACTTTAAGCTATATACCATTGTACCTTGAATTGAACAGTGCACACGTATGTGTACGTGTTCGACTGGTGTCGCTGCAAGACGCGGCCTCGTATGCGTGAGACTGTAGAGCTCAGAAAGCGCGATTTTCTGGAAAGTTTGACGCTTAAACTTGCATAATGCGATCAATTATTGACTTAAAAGCATACAAATTGTCATCAATTGCGAGATCTCGTCGACACAAATCCACAGGTATTTTCGCTAGGCTATATATTATTTTGGTCAATATATATATATATATATATATATATATATATATATATATATATATGTATATATATATATACATATATAATCTATATATTAGTTTGGAAACGGCAGAGGGATATCTGTGCATCGACCCCACGCCTACCCGCGATCAGTTCACATGATAAAAACGGTCAATCAGGGCGAGGGGTAAGATGTCAAGCAACTTGGTGCAAACTTCTCAAAACAAACTTCACAGCGTAAGTTAAACACAACTCATATCACTGTTTCCAACACTGTTATCACTGTTATCACTGTTACAACTGTTTCCCTTCAGCTGACAGACCTCATTGAACTAAGCGGCACCGGAAAATTAAATTCTGCAGCACGCCCACGGCCGCTCCCCCCCCCCCCCCTTCCCCACCCAAGCCGTCAACATCGGCCGCTCAGGACAAACACGAGAAAAGGCTGGTGGGACGGCGTCGGCCCGGAAACGCGTCGGCCGCCCCCCCCCCCCCCCCCTACCCTTCCTGCCGAATGCGGAAGCGAGTCGTCGGCGCCGGTTGAAGCCGGCGACACCGGGCCAGCGGCACGCGGGACGCGGCGGCCGCGATCGTTAGGGGCTCTCTGCGCAGCCGCACACGACGCCGCACCAGGGCCGCACGCTCGAGCGGTGCACACGCGGCGGGTGCGGCGGGCGCGGCCGACCGAGCGGGGAGGTCCGGTGCGGCGAGCGGCGGCGGGTGTGGTGGGTGTCGTCAGCAGAGCGGCTGTGCTGGCCCCGGGGCGGGCTGGAGCTCTGGCTGAGCTCTGGAGGAGCTCAGAGGAGCTCTGGCTGTCGAGCGGACGGCGAGCTCTGCACACACGGACGCGGCGTGCGCCGTGCTGACCGGTGAGTGCTGCGGTGGCCGCGATCGGAGTAATACTAGACGGCAGGCAATTGTTGGAGCAATACCAGACGGCAGATAATGACTGGGGTAACACCAGACGGCAGATAATGATTGGGGTAATACCGGACGGCAGGTAATGACTAAGGAAATGCCAGACGGCAGGTAATGACGGGGTTAATACCAGACGGCAGACAATGCTTGGGGTAATACTAGACTGCAGGCAATGATTGTGGCAATACCAGACGGCAGGTAATGATTGGAACAATACCAGACGGCAGATAATGATTGGGGTAATACCAGACGGCAGGGAACGACTGGGGTAATACCAGACGGCAGGAAATGATTGCGGCAATACCAGAGGGCAGGCAATCATTGAGGTAGTAGCAGAAGGCGGGTAATGATTGGGGTAATATTCCACGTCAGGTGATGACTGTGGTGATGCCAGACGGCAGGCAATGATTGGGACAATACCAGACGGCTGGTAATGATAGCGGCAATACCAGACGGCAGATAATGATTGCGGTAATACTAGACGGCAGGTAATGACTGGGGTTACACCAAACGGCAGGAAATGATTGGGGTAATACCAGATGGCAGGTAATACCGGACATGACTCAGCCCCTCAAAAGCCCGTGGATGCCGCATGATGCCAGGCTTTATTGAGGAAGTCCACACGTTGTAAACAGGCTCATTGTCTCCTGCTTCTGCAAATGTTAAATAGTTTCTGCGTAATTCAAAATTTGCCGTGGTGAGTATGGTTGAGATGTTTCGAAAACCTTCAGCTGTCTGATCATATCTGTCTGATCTGAAGCATCATATTTGTTTTTCTTTCGCATGCCTACGGTTTGCTTGTTTTGCATGCCTACGGGCTCGCTAACTCCGTTACGTAAGCTGATTTCAAACCCATTGCAATCTTTTCAGCCCCGGATGCCTGCTTGATTGCCGGTTTCCGTCCAGTATAATCGTAATGCGTGCTCGGTATTTGCGCTGAGGCGACCCACGAGGTGACATCTGTTCTGACATCTGTTCGATGCTGCCGAGATGTCTCCAGAACCCCCAGGTACATCTATTTTCGTACAGAAATGTCACAATCAAGCATTGTGGAGTGATGGCGGCAGCGCAAGCATTCGCGCTTGCAAATTAAAATGGAGTTTACGTGCTCTACATGGCAGCGAGAGCGGGTTTGTGTCCACCACGTCCTCACGATTAAGTAGTCTCAACCACGTCATAACGCTTACGCATCAAAGACAATGGCAATTTTTTACACTTATGATAGTACCCGATTTTTTCCCTGTGTTTGAATTTTGACAACAAAGCCTATGCTGATGCTGATGCTGATGCTGATGCCGGCCGTGATCACCCTCTGCCGCAGGTCAAGTTACGTCCTCCTGTTACACCAGCCGAGCGACATGGAGTAAGCCGGGGGAGGAAAACGAGGAGACCACAAACCAAAACACCAGGCAGACCCACGGATGGTGCAGATTGTGAGACTTCCTCTCTCGTAAGAGGCGTATCTTCCTCTCTCGTAAGAAGCGTATCTTCCTGTTTCGCAAGAAGCCAGGCGCCTACCGATTACCGGTCAAAAGACCGGCACCGGAAGTGCCCACTTCCGGCGGAGCTATGACCGCCGTGACGTCACCGCGGTCGCCGGACTCGCCGCGTGAGAGCTTCAGCATGCTGGGAGATACCCAGCGGATTCCGTGCGACAAGGCGATAGAGCAGACCCGGCGAACTGACCACGCCGACTTCCGCAACCGGTGAGCGACCCGGAAGCCGCCATTTCCTGTGAGGTTGGCCGCCGTGTCCGCCGGCGGCTGCATAGTGACGGGACCTGAAGGTATTGCTTCGCGTGAGTTAGGTTTCTCTGGGATGCCGAAAGGAAAATGCAGCGCGGGTTGTGCACGGTCTATGGGGTTGGATCAGCAAGTCCAAAGCAGTCTGAACTGCATGACATTGTGCTACAAGTTGATTTTAATTCAGGCTGGAAACCCACTTGATGACAATCGATGATCAAACTACAACTTACACAACTTACAGCGAATCTGTCCAGACTTTAACCATGCTAAATAACTGTCTGGAAGAACGACATTAGTCAGGTTATCGTAAAATGACCCAGGAAACGCCAGATAAACCACGTGAAGCACCGGTCATGCCGTGGCACATGCAGACACCAGCTGTCTGGTGGTGTCTGGCGGTGTCCTGCCGGCCCTGGACGTAGGTCACAAGTCTGGCAATCGCGCACCCACGCTCGGCGTAAGGATGTGTATCGCGCAGCGTGCAGGGTCAAGCGGTTGTGTGGTTTTGCACCATTCTACGGCGAGAAGCTGCGCTTTGAGAGAGACGGTGTCTTGAGAAAAGCAGGGCTTCGAGTATCAGCTCATACAGCACATGTGCACAAGATACGTATGAAGTAGGATACTACTTAGTTGATAATATATCTGTGTTACTGAGATTGGTTATATGTGGATACTTCATTTGCAAAGTCGCATATCCCAGCAAAACGCTTGCAGTGTGCTTGCGGTCCGAGTATTTCTGCCGGAGATCGCCACTCGGTGCTTCGGAAGCAGATCTCTATGCATGGGAGACGCTTGTGTTTGTTTTCCTAGCCCTATGCATAGTTCTTCTCTCCTGCCAGCGATGGTTTCCATGCCCAAGCGTCGCAAGATATGCGAGTACTTTTCGGTACGGCCAAGATGCTTTTCAAGGCTCCCGGCTTTGGTGGGCTCAGATAGATCACTGACTGGATAGGCCTCTCAACTGGCCTGATGACGTCTACGCGCCTTTTCATCATTTCCGACCTCTTAGTTGTGAGCTCCCTCTGCACGGCCGGCGGATTAGCCTTGCACGTTCGGATAGAATTGGGATTGAGATGGACTCCCTTTGCCGCTGTCTTGTAAGCTTTATCGCCGTAAACAACATGCCGACGTCCAGTCCACCGAAAACCGAGTCACCTGCAGTGATGACGAAATCACCGAGGGATCATGTCACTTAATGAAAATAGTTGCTGTGACAGGACAGCAGAAATAGCCTTATTCTTCGGAGAAAAAACACAGGAGAATAGAGATATAGATGGGTTGATATTTCGGCAGCATGCCTTTATCGAACCCAGAGCAGAAGTGGATAATGTGCCTCGCTAATCTATGTCAATCTATGTCAATCTGTGTGGATACTGTTTCTCACCAATGCACTGAAGAACTTACATAAAACAGGTACCGAATGAAGAAAAATCTGTACAGACTAGTCGGTTTACGCTGGATGTAACTCACATCATGGTGTATTCCAAGCATCGCCGCGATGTAATGAAGCTACACATTTTGTTACGGCTGCACTCAATGGGCCGTTTGGCCGGCAGCAGACCGTAATGGCATGCTTGCAGCGCGGATCAAAAGGTCACCACATACCCCGCTGCTCGCGTGAATGTTGGCATCGAAGGTGCTCTGACAGTGCGAAGCATAGTCATGTTTAAGCGGGTATTATCGACCAGAGCGTATATATATATATATATATATATATATATATGTATATATATATATATATATATATATATATATATGTATATATATAAGTTGTGATAAGGTGTATCCAAACAGGGTAAGAAATTAGTACTTGGCGCATAATTACGGTTTATTAAAGATCGAGTGACACATTTTAGGTCGAAACTCCAATGCTAGGTACGTAACAACTTCAGCTTCCCTCGGCTCGGCCTGCACGTTAGTGTAATGAAATTCTTCCTCAGCACCTCATGTTTTCTATTTGACATGATTCTTTTTTGTCATAGAATTTTTCTGTCCAACTCGTAATTCAAACTGTCAAAAATGTTGATCATTCAACTCAACAACGTGATCCGCATTCGACACTGTCACGTGTTTTTCTTCAGCCAGATGACGTAGCCTTTGTTCACCAGCTACCGAGTGATGAAACCGACGAACTTTATCCCGAAATCGGTTTTGTCTCAACTCCCGTAGCAGCTTATAATGTACTAATCTATTTCAATAAGGACGCGCTGTTCAGAATATGCTCACTTCGCGAAACCTACATACTCAGGCTTCTGTGCAGAGTAAAATATCCATCCGCATTTCAGGGTCCGTTGTTTCAGCATAGTTTGTTGTGCTACGAATCGCCGTTATTTCTGCTCAATTTAGCGTTACATCAATGCTTGGACAAAGCATAACCAAACCAGAACAAATATTATTGATGACCAAAATGATGGCGCCTTGACCCCAGGCGCAGCCATTATCTGTGCAGATGCCGCTTAGAATCACAAAATTGACCTTGCGGAACTGCATCTGACGGCACCACATTTATTCATGTTCCGAGGTTCGCAGCCCCCCAAGTCCTAGGGTCACACATGTGGCATGAGCGGGGGGGGGGGGGGACATCAACACGAGCTGTCCTGAGCCGCTGTGGAGCCATCTCACTGCAAACAAAATTTCCATGTTTTTTATTCGGTTCCATGGCGCTGCAAAACAGCTGCTAAGCTGATTTGCTTGGGGGCTAATTCAATACCGCCGGCGAATACGGCGGACGGTCTGTTTTTCACCTTTTTTTGCGCCCCACTTTGCCAACGTGTTTACCGCCGCGCCGTCACGGCCCGGCGGAGCACGCGCGCGCCGTATCAACGTAATCTCGCCGGAGGTATTTGGACCGGCGAATGGTGCCCAGCTTTGTGTTATGTGGATGGATAACATACCTGGCCGGTTGGCGCCGCCACTGACGCCGCCCCCCCCCCCCTCCCCCCCTCCCCCCTTCTCTCCCCCCAGCAGCAACCCTCAACGGCCGTCTCGACGGATGCTCAACTTGTGGAGAAGCGTACTTTCGCTCACGAAGCTCCGGAACCGTCAGTGGCTGGGGTGACGCCAGCGAAGACGGGCGCAATATTTTGCCGCAGTGCTGCTGGCAGCCTGTACGGCATCAGTAACGACGGCACTGGGGCGGAGCCTGCGCGTGACTTTTGCCGACCCCAGGAAATGGTGCCCCGCAAGTGAATGGAATGAAATTCAGACCCAGTGTCGGTAACAGCCAACACTTGCAAGCTCTTGATCGACCCGATGTGTGGTGCTGGTGCCGGTGCTAGGCAAATACCAAATATTAAGTTAATAATGCCGCTATACTGACGACCGCCTGGCGTACAGGCAGCAGACAAGCCCAGGTCTGCCGAGGCCGCTGCCTGGGCCGCCCCAGCGGCGCCTGTTCTGTCTGCACCGCTCCCCACCCGCGGCTATTTGGGTGAATGGACGTCAGGCCGTGCTTAATGAAATTCCCTCTCCATTTGACGGTGCCGGGGGAGGGGGAGGGGCTATAGCTCCAGCTCCGCCGCGTCCACCCCCCTCCCCCTCTTTTGACTTCGCAGCCGGCCATCAACTTGGATTGCGCAGAGCGGCGTCCGTGCCGCGCCGCACCAAACACAGCTTGTGACTGTGTGTGTTACTGCACGCCGCTGCAGTGCAGTAACACACACAGTCTGGTGGAACACAGTGGAACTGGCAGGGATGGGCGGATCGACGGGATGGACGGATCGACGGGATGGACGGATCGACGGGATGGACGGATCGACGGGATGGACGAATCGACGGGATGGACGGATCGACGGGATGGGCGGATCGACGGGATGGACGGATCGACGGGATGGACGGATCGGCAGGGATCGACGGATCGACGGGATGGACGGATCGGCAGGGATGGACGGATCGACGGGATGGACGGATCGACGGGATGGACGGATCGACTGGATAGACGGATCGACGGGATGGACGGATCGACATATATACGGGAGCGACGGATCGACAGAGATCGATGGATCGATGGATCGATGGATCGACAGATATGCAGGGATCGACGGATATCCTGGTCATATCCTTGCGAGTCCGCAGGACGAGCGAGTCTTCCCTGAACTGATGTAATTTTCAAGTTGTGTGGCCCGGCAAAGCCCGAGCGCGATGGTTTCTTCTAGCTAATACCCTGGCAGCCACTGATCCCGCGTTCGTGCCGTGTTCAGCACCGAAAAACGCAATGCTTTAGAAGTCGTGCCACATAAATCGTCAGGCATTATCATGCAAGAGGTTTGATCAGGCGGGTGTTGATTGCAACATTACCATAATTGCCATACCATTACCATGACCATTGGCCATGGTTTGTGTCTCCTTCATTTGATAAACCTGAAAATGGAAAGCGTTTCAGCTTGAGAAAAGTTGAACAGTATGGCTCGAAACTGGGCAAGGTGCTAATGACCTAGCGCCGCGACGACACGCAACTAAGAGATTCCGCTGGAGGCAAAACGGAAACTCGTGCCGGCAAAAGTGTGGGTCGATGAGGCAGACGGCCGCACGCTCTCGTGAGCGCAAACCTTGGGTCCGCCAGTTTTGAATGTTTTTGGATAATACTGAAGGCAATGTTCCAAATTTGAAGATAATGAGGCAAACGTCAGATATGATGGAAAACGCTCGCCTCTGCCTAATGGTATGCTTTTAAGTGCAAAAGCCTGCTCTAGATAACAAAATTGCACTATTAAGTAAATGTGCTTCGCATTGCGACAGCTTTTCATTTTGTTATGGTGTGTTTTTATGACGTCAGAGTCGCTGCCGTAATAGCCGCGTCGGGATGGCCACTGCAGCGGGCGAACAGACTCGCACTGGCAAAAAAGGACACGCGTCAGGGCTCGGACAATAATCACTGCTTAGCTTAACTCTGATCGCAGGCATTATACGGTTGAAAGGCTGGGAATAAATATTAAAAATACAGCCGTTAGCGCAGCCAAGAGGGGACGCTTTTTGGACTGCGCTTCTCCCCATTGGGGGTGGCGGGCTTTGGCACTGAGGTCGAACAGGCGAGTGCTCTGTGGCAGTCTGAGGCGCCCGTAGCGCTTATAGAAGATAACAAACAAACCTTCAAGGTACCAACATAGGATCGCGAACCTGAAAAGGCTCCGCGTCCAAACACAGGGTCCCTTGGCGACGAGAGGGCCCCTGGACTACACCTGTAACCCGATGTGACCCCTCCTGGTCAAAGTCCTACCCACGTAACTGAGCACGACAACCATATTAGTTATGCGCACGAGGCAGAGCTGTTTTCTGGTAAGCTGACATCCCTGGCTACACCTTTGCCCGCGCTTTGAAACCTTAAGCAGAACGTGGAGAGTGCTTTGGAGCCATCTGTTCTTACGGTGCGCATGTTTTGAGTCATTTTTACACCCGACCGCCGGTTATGCATGAGTTATGCCAGGCGGAACCCAACCCTTCCCTCAGCGTACGCTGTTTCCTCTAAAGATTCCTCACTGATTTGCAGGAATACCGGAGCCTAACGTTCCGCCGGCCTGTACGTCCTCCCCTCCTTGCTTTTCGGTTACACCCCATCAAAAGGCCCTGTCTCCACACGCGTATTACGAGTTATGGACGGCCGTCCTGCACCCACCCGTGTTATGCAGTGACGGCAACGTGTGTTTCTGAATGATGAACCAGCATTGCTCAATTGTTTTTCACCGGCGGTGCAGCCCCTTTCACCGGCGAGGCAGAGGCGGCACCAGCCACAGTCGCCACCGCTCTCACCTTGGCAAAGACAGGGTTCATAGTTCACTCTCCGGTTCACGTGTGAAAGCAGGCGTCCAGCACGGCGCGCCTCCCCCGCAGCAGCGGCCGCTGCTGCGTACGAGAGCCACGCACGGGGCATCGAGCGCTCACCTCCCTGGTGCTGGCGCCGCCCTCCGCCTACGGTGACGTCACAGCCGGTGTCACGTGACGAGCTGTGCCGGGCTGCGGCGGCCGGCGCGTGAGGCGGATGTGTGACGCGTGGCGCGCGGTGAGGAATGGACGGCAGCAGGCCCGGGGGCCTGTCGAGGGGCCTCGTTGACGCGCATCAGCTGGTGACAACTCAAGCTACTGGGGTGATCGCGAGCCAGAGGCGTGCGCTCTCTCGCGCGGTGCGGCTGCGCTACGCCGCGCTGGAGGCGATCGAGGTTGTGCGGTGAAAGTGAGGGTGGTGGTTGCTGTTCTCGCACAGTTGCTGTTGCTGCTGTTGCTGTTGTGGCTGCTGTTCTCGCGCCGATTTGGAAGGCAGCGCCGAGTGGCGTGCGGAGGGAGACCAGCGTTGGCTCGTCTGTGAGGGTGACTCAGGTGACCTGGAGCTGGAACATGGCTCTCGTTAAGCGGGCGCCGGCGTGGCCTCTGGCCTCTGACCTTGACCTTGACTTTGAACGCCCCGACGCCCGAGTGGGACAATTCAGGACAGGTTGGTGCAGGACCGCTTCGTTTTGGTTTGGGCGTGATAAGCCGCGTGCGAGGCAGGCCATGCAGCGATCAATGCACCGAATGCGCGAATAGCACAGCACCGCAGAGGCGTGTCAAGGGAGAGGAACGGGGGGGGGAGGGCCCCCGGCCTTACCTCTCGTCCAGATTTCCGTTTTTCGCCGTAGAGGGCTCCCGGCAGAAAGTTTAACGTCGGCGTGCCGCAAGCTCACCCAGATTCTGGCACCCTCCCTTAAGGAAATCCCGGCTGCACCGCTGTGGCGCCGCAGCTGTCATAGGTCACGCCATTACAGTTACTGAGGCGGCATGCTCACGCTCCGGTAACATAGTCGTGGTTAAGTACCATGATGCGATATTTTCGTTTTTTAGGCAGAATGCTCGCAGCGTTTCGGAAAACCATGCAGGGTGTTCCGATCCAAGTTGTCACCGCATAATTTGTCTGGTCGACATCGGGTTATCATTTACCATCAACATTAACTTTAACCATGTAAAACAATGAGCCTTGACTTGAGTATGGTCGCCCAAGGTGGCTTTTTACTTCGGAACCTGACCTGGGCTGAGACATTCAGGCGCCTTCAATTATTGTCGGGGAGTCCTTTTTCATGGTCTGGAGCCCATTAATTTGGTTCGCTCAAGGAGTTACTGCAAGCTAAATTTCCTGGCTCCTCCGACACAAAAACCTTCTTGATTACCTGAAGGTCACTGATGATGTCACAAGTGGTGTCAAACTGAGATATTTTGAGGAATTTACCATCACTAGGCGTTGAAACGTAGATGTGGATGGATGTTTGCATGACACAATCTCACACTGGGTGCAGAGCGCAGCAGACAATGATGCCTCGGCGTGATGAACCGCGCGTGGTCATTCTGTTGGTGCTTCATACGTAAGAAGCGTAGCCCTGGGACCGAATGAAAGCGGTTTGTCGTCAGATGTCAACAAAACGTTTTGAAAACTTGTTGCGCTGTGATGACTTAATATACGGTCATGACTTGACCTGGCATTGCGTGGTGAACCTAATTTTAATTTTTGGTCGCTCCGATTTCGCGTTTTTTAAGCCTAATTTCGTTATTGGAAGAAAAGGTTAGCTGGAAATAGGATTGGGTTAGCTTATTTTTGAAGCTCTCTAACCCAATGCCAAAGATCCAAATTTCCAAAATTTTCCAAATGTCACTTGCTCCTCAGTGTGTGTCCAATGTTGCTTTTGGCTGGCATGGGCGGTCCGCGTTGGACTGATAGACTGGACGTTATCCCCGAATAAAAACATGGGAATGTTTGCTCGAAGCAGACATATCAGCAACTCGAGCTGGGCACGCTTGCTCGAAGCAGACATTTGCACCTTTATGTGCTGATTTTGGCCTCATGACTTCCTGTCGTGTTCGCTGTTCTACGTTGACAACCATCTCGTCTCCGGTCTTCCCGACATAGTCATGATCGCCTTGAGACATTACATGATAGGCCAAGGCAGTGATGCACACGATAAAACAATCGAAAGATTTACCATGACAGACCAGGGCAGTGATACACATGATAAAACAATGGCAAGATTTACCATGATAGACCAGGGCAGTGATGCACACGATAAAATAATAGAAAGATTTACCATGACAGACCAGGGCAGTGATGCACACGATAAAATAATCAAAAGATTTACGGCCGCATTCTAACTTTGATGATCTCGCGGCTACTCCTCCGAGATCTGTCACACTCCCATATCACGAACACAGGCGCATTCGGGGGTGCCGGTAGTGTAGTGGTTAATGCGTGGTTGACGCGTATGCGTTAACAGCTGCGCGTCTGGGAAGCCAGAGGTACGGAGTTCGATTCCCCGCGATGCCCACCCTTCTCGCCAGGGTGAAAAGCAGGCTACGCCATATAGCCTCAGCAGCTGGATGCGTCATAAAGCCCCAATGGCACACAACACAGGCACATCGAGCTGGTGCTGCCCCCGACGTCGGGCAGAGGAAGCTGCGGCGTATTGACGGACGGCTTTCAGACAGCGCTGAGCTGCCTCATCTTCTAGATGCTCACTCTGGCCCGGGGCGTCGCAGCGCTTGCAAACGCACTTGAGCGCCTCTGTATGACGTGGGGCAATGACTGCACGTTTGCTTCGACGGCCCCGCGTAGCGTATCGGTGCGTTACCATCGAGGCCAAGCGGTGGCAAAGATAGGGTACGGGGAGCGTCATGCAATCTTCTGTGCATGGGAGTGGTATGGGCATGGGCGCATGGGTATAAATGATGGGTGCAGATGTCCATGAACGGATCGAATTCGGTGCAGATGGACGACGTTGACAAGAAGCCGGCCGCCGCTCACCCCCCGGCGACCGTGCTGAGGGACAAGGCTCACAACAACGGGATTTTGAAGCGGTGAGCAACGGAGAATTGTGTGAAAATGAATTGTCCGCAACGTTTCAGACATGGGTGGAGTTTGTCTGCGTCGTCATCGTCGTCGTCGTCTGGTCATCGCGAGTTACAGACATTGCGTTCGCTCCCACGGCCTCACTGCATTTGCGTTCGATGCCCTCAGACTCCAGGCTGCTATGCTACAAGTTAGTTGATCTTTCAAAGCTGTGGTAATGTCCCAAATTGTCATGATCCTGCTTACATAAACGCACACGGAAAATTTATGGTCGTGAGCCCGCGCTGTTCAACCTGCCAGTTCTTCTAGATTTCGCAAACGGACAAACGGAGTGCCCTGAACCACAACATAATCAGCCGTGTGTCAGCACGATAGCATGTGGCAGCCCGACAGCGTGTGTCAGCACGATAGCGTGTGTCGGCACGATAGCGTGTGGTAGCACGTTAGCGCACCACAACGCGCGGCGTCGTAAGGTTCGCATGAATTTGCCAACGGAAGATTGCGCCCCGTAAAGTTGCCAGAGCCAGCCACATTCGCTGGCGGTTACGTAGAGCTTGAAGCGTAAGCGCACCTGGTACATTTGGAAACATGCTGGCGGATGAGAGTGGCAGAAGGGGATGTTGTTGGCGATTTAAAGGTGCAATACGGATGCGGAAAAAATGAGCGGTATCAGACCTTATGTGTATTTAAAACACAAAACACATTTTATGTGTTGCATTCGTTATAACTTAATGTGACAGGCTACTATCTGTGATTGTGACATTCATGTGTTTTGGTGTGCTATGGGTCAGAGTGCACACTCGTCTAAAAGCATTTGCGATGACAGAGCTATTTTTGGTAGCACCAGGCTTGTGCACCGGCGGTCTTTTAATCTGAATAGAAGTCAATTCAACCCTGCGACATTTTGAGCAGAAAGCTGAAAATTCAGGCGCGTTGGATTAATTAGTACTGTGGGTTCGCTGCGTGGCGTCCAAAGGCCATAGGCGATCTCCCGTGGTAATGTTTCCTGTATATTTGAGACCGGAACGGTCACCTTTGGCGCCTTGTACGCAATGAATACCTCTCATATATCTTTGAGCTTTGCCTCCGTACAAATAGAAAAAGTGATACAGCTTTTTTATGTATCAGCTTAGCCTCTACGTGGTTGTGTATTTGATTATTTACGCTGGTAAAGGCGCTGCAAGGGAATTCCTACCTTGTGTAGCGCTATCGACGGCTTTTGTGTGTGGTGTAGCGCTATCTACAGCTTTATACCAAATGACAGTGTGTTGAAAGGGTTCGACCGATTGTTTGCCTCAGCCTTCCGCCATTGTTTACCTTGGTGAATAACTTTGCTGGCCTTGGTGAATTCCCTGCGAAACGTCCCATTTTCCAGTCGGTAACGACGCACAATCATGTGCCCGCTGAAGTCACTGTGCAACCGACCGCTCGCTCTGTCTCCGACTTTAACTGCGTTCTCGCCGCGTTCTCGGTGCTCTCCAGAAGCTCTCGCTGGCTCACCAGCGGCGACAGCCACGACAGCGGCGCCAGCGACAGTCATGATGCGTCTCACAACGGGCACCACCGCAACGTGGGATCGTCTCCACAGGTGCGGCAACCCGCTGACGTCACAGCCGGCCCGCTGACGTCATTTGTCTGGCGGACAAGTGTGCCCGAGATTGCTGATGGGTTCTCGGCACAATTGCCGGTGGACGCGGGGGAACTGAAAGCAATCACGGACTGCGTGTTAGGACGCGCCAAAATCGGCGATCGTTTGTGCCCATTGAAGCCATTATTTTTTTGTTGTTGAAATCATCAAATTGTCTGGATGAGCAGACACGGCACATGCTCCACAATTATTCGGTTTCAAAGTACGGAGACACCCTTCACGTCGGCCGGGATCAAATCCAATGCAGGGACAACGCCGGCTTGCTGTGATAACGGTTCTGTCTGTTCGGTTGCCAGAATGATCATGACCACAAAAATGGTAAAATGGTAAAATCACTACACCTAACCTGTGAATGACCCAACTGTCATGTCTCCACCCTTCACCTTCCAGCACGTCGGTAATGACATGCAGTAAGCGCTCTTCACTTGATATACTTACTGACGACCTGCGAAGACCTGTGCTCCCTCCCCCCGCCCCCCAATGATGTTCCGTGACTCACGAATGCTGTCGAAAATGTCCCGTCTGCAGGGAAGTCCCCGGGGGCCGAGGCGTAGCAGCTCGTATTATCAGGCAAACGCTGACCCCACCGAAGACTCCGGGCTACCGTACAGAGGAAACCCGAAGAAGATCGGAGAGGTGAGGAATTTGTGCTTTTGCTTAAGTGTTAAGTTCCAATGGCGTGTCTGCGGGGCAGCGGAAGTCCTGCTCGGGGGTCGGTGATATTTTTTGTGGTTCTGTCAAGTTAACGCCCAGTTAGAACCAATCCTAAATCTTCCGAAAGTTGGGGACTCAGTCACCCGTCGTCATCCCCCCTCCCCCTTTCCCGAGTCTACGTCTGTAACGCCAGCAGTGGGCTGGGCCCATCAAGCAGCGCTCAGCGCCCAGCGCTGACTGGGCCGGTTGAGCAGCGCTCAGCTCCCAGCGCTGACTGGGCCGGTTGAGCAGCGCTCAGCGCCCAGCGCTGACTGGGCCGATTGAGCACCACCCAGCGCCCAGCGTGGGCCGGTTGAGCTCGTGCGCAAAGGCAGACAAAGCACCCGTGTCTTGTATCTTATGCTGGCTTAGGTAAATGGGCATCTTCAATGAGCGGTTGCATTCCAGTCTCCTGCCTCAACAGATCCTGGGGCGCACCAGCGAGTACCTGGACCAGTCGGAGCAGGACGCCTACTTTGGGGACGGCCGCGGCTTCGACTACTCCACCATCGAGTACAAAAGCCGGATAGCCGACCCGGCCAAGCCGCCCAACAGAGGCTGCAACTTCCAGTGCGTCCGAATACCTCCTCGGCTCATCACGGGGCGATGTTTCTGTAGTGGGAGTCATGTTGTCGAGTAGCTCACTCCTTAGATCGTTTTAATCGTTTTCTCGTTCGGTCCGTGGAAATTTTTTGAACCGCGCCAAAGATAGCGGGCTGGGGAGGTGTCGTTGGTGCTTACTGTACGGTAGGTGATGCTATCTAGCGTGCAGCCATGTTTGAAATTGAGTCTTCTCGGTGCTCAGCCATTTCTCTGTAGGCACCGCGCGACGGGGTAACGCAAACCATTTAAGATGGTTCCAGCTCAGTTAGCTGCTCTAAAAAGCTGGGTGGCTGGATAACTGTCCCGCCTGGCATTGCCTTGCTGAAAAGTCTGAGTTCAGCCGTCCAGTTTCGTATAGGCGTGGCTTTCGGACCTACATTTCAGCTAACTTATCTCTGGTTGCCCTGGCCGTTGGGTCTGTATTTCAGTTAACTTATCCATGGTTATCCTGACTGTTGGGCCTGTATTTCAGCTAATTTCTCTCCGGTCGCCCCGGCTGTTGAGCCTGTATGCGCTCTGGGCGGGGAACCCGAGGTCCCAATTCTGATTGTCCTGCGGACGGGCGTTTCACGTACGACCATAATCGTCGCTGACATTATGAACACACCATAGAAACTCAACAGTATCTATAGTTCTTAAGCACCTTGAGACTACGGAAGAATAATTATTCCAGTGTCCTCATGCTTGCATGTCAAAGCAGGCATTGAAACCATTCACAGGATCTAACCAAGTATGCTGAAGACGCGCACAACAAACAACCGGCCAAGCACGAACATATGGCAGCACAGCGCGTGGCGCACTTGTGACGTCACACACTCGCAGAGCGCTACCGCGCAGGCATGACTGAGGGTGTGCCGCCTCGCTGTTTTTCAGCTACATCCGCTGGAAGGTGCGCCGCACGGTGGAGCATCTGGCGTGTCGCCTGTTCGTGCTGGTGCTCATCCTCGTCGACATATCGATAGTGATCGTCGACTTGACCAACGAGTTCACGAGCAAGCTGGACGCGAAGCTGGCGATCGTGAGCTTTGCGTTCTCGTGCTTTTTTCTTCTGGAGGTTTCTCTCAGGATCTTCGGTGTGGGGTGAGTGAATGTGGAGCATCGTGGAGTGTGTTTGGTCGGTATGCTGTCAGAGTCTGTGCAATCTTCGTGAATGGTCGACTTGTTGACAGTTCTGCACGTCGTATGTTCAGGCCTGTACTTGTTATTTCCGGGGCTTGTATTCTACCAGAAACATAGTTCACAAAATAAGTTGAGGGGGGGGGGGGAGCTGAGCAGGAGAAAGAGCAGAACCCAACACCAAAAGTGATAAAAGTGGATTTTCCCCCAAGTTTGGTTCACTTTCCTCTCCAGCTTGAGGTTGGGGTTGGGGGAGGGTGGGCCCCTCAACTAAGTACGAAGTCATCTGCGTCCAACCAAAAGCGTTGCTGCTGCTATCCCAAACAGCAGCCAGAGGACTGGGCGGCGACAGCAGTGCTAGAGATAGCGCAATAGCACGATAGCGCTATAGCACACCACTCCTGAGGCTGTCCAAGCAGTCATCTGGACAGTGTGCTGTTTGCTACGTATCATCCATCCCACCTAAGCGTGCGATGCAACTTTTCGTGTTGTCCTATGCTTGAAGGCAGTGCAAACAAGGTCGCACGCAGGATTTCGCAGTTGGACGGGGGTGGCATGCAGGATTTCGCAGTTGGACGGGGGTGGCATGCAGGATTTCGCAGTTGGACGGGGGCGGCATGCAGGATTTCGCAGTTGGACGGGGGTGGCATGCAGGACTTCGCAGTTGGACGGGGGTGGCATGCAGGATTTCGCAGTTGGACGGGGGTGGCATGCAGGATTTCGCAGTTGGACGGGGGTGGCATGCAGGATTTCGCAGTTGGACGGGGGTGGCATGCAGGATTTCGCAGTTGGACGGGGGCGGCATGCAGGATTTCGCAGTTGGACGGGGGCGGCATGCAGGATTTCGCAGTTGGACGGGGGTGCGGGGGGCAGCTTAATAGTGTCACCAAAAATCGCCTTTTGCGCCACATCTCTTATGCGACATCTCGACATCTCTTGCATGATCCACATCTCTTATGCGACATCTCTTGCATGGCGAGAAATCGCATCGCATGCTTTCAATCTACTTATTTTTACGTGTCTACCGCAAGGTTTTTCGGTTGTGGAGATTTAGTCATTTGCATGTTGGTACATGTACAAAATTGGAAGGGGAGGGCACAAAGCGTCCATTTCAAGTCATCGCAGTGCTTGCGATGATGTAATGGCCATGATGATAGTGGTCAGTGTAAGCTTCTACAAAAAAGTAGGTGCTATATAAGATAAGAAAAGGCGTTTACGTTTCGATTTGTTTTGGAGGCTTGTATACTTTAAGGGCGCGCGCAAGTATTTCGTATACCTTATCTTCTTGCATCGCCTCCCCCCCCCTAATTACTGCTGCACACGGTTCTCTGCGTTCGTGACTCCAAGGGTGATCACCGGTATTGATATGCATGTGCAGCATGAAACCACCACATCAAATGCGCACAATACGTTTGTACTATATCCACGCATATCACGATTGAAAATTGAGACGCTTTTTGATCGATCTTCCTCGGCGCACTTGCCTTGCCTCGCTGCGGCCACGTATTCCGCTGGCGCGCATGTGGCCACCGGGCGTGCGTGCTCCACTGGCGCACACGTGGCCACCAGGCGTGCGTGTTCCACGGGTGTACATGAAGCCACCAGGCGTGCGTGCTCCACTGGCGAACACGTGGCCACCAGGCGTGCGTGTTCCGATGGCACACGTGTGACCACCAGGCGTGCCGTCGCGCGACGCTTGTGGGGCTTGCAGGGAGACCAGCCACGACTGTTATCATGACTGTCGCTGAAATTTAGCGTCGCTGGGCGTGCCATATGGGAATTCCCTGCTGGCGGGCATCGAGCGCCCCCCCCCCCCCCCGCCCCACCCAGAGTGGGGTCGGGTTGTGACAAAAAAAAACCGCGTCGCATGGGTCCCCGGCCTTTTGTTATCACGCCGAGCTGACGGGCGCCGGCTGTCATCTGTCACGGCGGCTTTGCTGTGCGCGTGCATGCTTGTCAGGCGCTGTTTGCCTCCATTCGGGCAGATTCGTTTAACGCGCTGGTCTCGGGAAGTGTTTTTCTGCTTCCATTTTCCGTTGTTGATACATATATTTCTGCGGCTTATTCACGGTCGGAGGTAATTCTTCCAGAGCCTGGCGAAACTTTTGTGAGGCATTATTACATTCCATAAAATAATAGAATGAGGCAGAACGAAAGTCTGGCACTTTCACCGCTCATGGTCTACCTGACACAGAGCAATTAAGAGATGTGACGAATGTGCGGAGTGTCTACTGCATTAAGGTGGACGTGCGGAGTGTCTACTGCATTAAGGTGGACGTGCAGAGTATCTACTGCATTAGGGGGAAGTGCAATCTACTGCATTAAGGTGGACGTGCGAAGTGTCCGCTGCATTAAGGTGGACGTGCGGAGTATCTACCGCATTAAGGTGGACGTGCAATCTACTGCATTAAGGTGGACGTGCGGAGTGTCTGCTGCATTAAGGTGGACGTGCGGAGTGTCTACTGCATCAAGGTGGACGTGCGGAGTGTCTGCTGCATTAAGGTGGACGTGCAATCTACTGCATTAAGGTGGACGTTCGGAGTGTCTGCTGCATTAAGGTGCACGTGCGGAGTGTCTACTGTATGCATTCACGTGCCCTGGCTCTTTCAGATCTCCTCATTTCTCTGGTTTTCGGAGAGGAGTGATGTTCTCGAAATCATTGGAATGTTTTTCCTTGACCTGCGGTATCTCCCGCCTCCTAGGCCGACACAGTTGAATCGCTTCGATACGAATGCTGGGGTAGTACTTTGTTATTTGAATCAGCGCAATGGGTACATTTGCTTATACTACGCAGACTTGACTTGACTTTGAGACTCGTGCCCCAGTGACCAACTGGCTCCGATATTTCGACATCGTGATGAACATGGTCCCTCATAAAACCGTTAACGTGCGTGCAAGAGACGAGCCAAATCACTAGCGATGTCGATTTTTCTCTACTCTCCAGGCAAGCAGCTTGCTCAAGCTGCATTGTGAATTTGCATCTCCTTTCGCGCGTCCTGACACTCACCTTTCTGTTTGTGAGCGGTTGGAAACAAAACGGTGCTAACGCCGGACCGATTCATTAGCATAAATGCCGATAAAGGTGCGGATAAGTACAGACTCCCTAGCGTCCGGTGCGCTAGGATGTACCCCAGTGTCTGCTGGGGCAGCGGTGATGGGTGTCCCACGCCCTGGCTGTCCGGCTCATCACGTGCATGCGTGCATGACTTCATATCCTTGAAAGACAGCAGTAAAAAACATATTCCTCGGAGAAAAACCAGAAGAATGGAGGTAAAAATGCGTTGATATTTCATCAACGTGTCTTTATCGAAACGAAGAGCAGAAGTGAATTATTTGCTTTCGCACTGTCCCTCATGGCCATGTGGCTTAACGTGGGCATGGCAAACCACATAAGCCCGTCACCTGTGCAAATAGACGGGAGTTCACTTCTGTTTTTCGTTCCGATAAAGACATTTTGAGGAAACTTCAACGCATCCATTTTTCCATTCTTCCGTTTTCCCCCGAGGAACAAGGCTATTACTACTGTCCTATCTATGTGCATAATGTTCCTCGCAATTGCACTAACCGCTTCCCTCATACCCCAGTTTCACTCATCATCCTCGCTGGTTGACATGTGGCGTCCCTTTCAGTCCGAAGTACTTTTTCAACTTCACAAGACACCATGCGTGGTGGAACATCGTGGACTTCGCGGTGGTTGTCGTCACGTTCATCACATCCGTCTTGGATCTGACCGTGGAGAACATGGCCACCGACGGCTCCAAGTATGACCGCGTCGCACCTGGATGTATCGAACACTTTTAGTCATACACCTTATGTAATTTTATGATTATATTTTATATACATTAGAAAATATACTTATACCATATACATTTATAAAATACAATTATATGATTACATTGTATACGCATTTGTATTTACATATTATAATTATATTTGATATACACCTATAACACCTTAAAATATCACATCAGGCAGCATCTGCGGTGTTGGCTGAGGCCATGCTGGACACCACAGCTGGACAAAGACAGCCTGGCTCGTGACCAGCGGTACCCACTCGTGACCAGCGGTACCCACTCGTGACCATAAGCACAGCTTCAACCGCCGTGTTTTGACATCATCACCAGGATAGGATCCCCCAACTCACAGTGCCGAGAAAAGCAGGAGTTCAAGCCTTAAATCAGTGCTCATCATCATCATAAATCAGTGCAAGCCTTAAATCAAGTGCTTAAATCAGTTGCAAAGTGCCAGATTCCGACCAGATTCGGCCACATGGTAAGACCACTTATTCGTGGCCTGCGAACACCGACCGGCGGGCGTGGCTCTGACCGGCCTGCTTCTCCAGGTTGGTGGTGTCGCTTCGCATCATCCGCGTGATTCGTCTGTTCCGGATCTGCGCGCAGCAGGATCACCTGAAGACCGCCGCCCGGCAGATCATCTCGGAAAACAAGCGGAGGTGAGTGACTCCGGCCTTCCGTCTCCGGGCCGCCGCGCTGGCTTGGTGCGGAGGCAGGGGCGGGGCGGGCTGGGAGGCCGGCTCCAGTTCCGGCAACATGTGACATCGGCGTCGCGCAGCGCTGCGGTGCGCATAGCGTGGCGTAGTGGAGTCGGAGTCGTGGAGTCGTAGCGTGGCGTAGTGGAGTCGGAGTCGTGGAGTCGTAGCGTGGCGTAGTGGAGTCGGAGTCGTGGAGTCGTAGCGTGGCGTAGTGGAGTCGGTGCAAGCGTGCCTCCTGTCTGGTCTAATACCGTTCGCAAGTCAACAAAACGGACTTTTCATGCTGTATATGCGCATCGTCTGCAGTCGTTAACCTCTACCGCCGCGCCCTGTGGACACGACGTTGCTCTGCGTCTGAGCTGCGCAAGGTCAGACTGTCCCTGGCACCTGTCAGGTTCATCTCGGCGTCACATCAGGTGCAGTCTGTGAACTGAACTCAGGTGCAGTCTGTGCGCTGAGCTCAAGTGCAGTCTGTGAGCTGAACTCAGGTGCAGCCTACTCAAGATGTCTCGAATGATATGTCTCTGCCCTGGTGAGGACAGACAAAAGGATGGCACGTTTTCCGCGGTTGACCAGTGTCCATTTTGCCGCACTAAAAAAATGTTTTTTTTTACAGGTATCAGCAGGACGGATTTGACCTTGACCTTTGCTATGTGACAGAGCGCGTAATCGCTACGAGCTTTCCGTCCTCCGGAAAAATGTCCGTCTACAGGAATCCGATTGCGGTAAGCAGGGTGTCGCCATCGCTTGGCTAAGATAGCGGATCAAGTTGTTTTGTGTAAGATGCCGTATTGGTTACATAATATAAGTCAGTTCCCGGCTTCAGCTACGAATTATCTATTGAGTCAACATTTTAAGTGTCCGGTATCCATATACATTATATTTTGGGTACTTGTTCTATGTTGTCAGTTTATGCACGTTCAACCCTTCAGTAACTTTTGCGCGGGGTACAATTTCTGTGATCAATGTTGCGATATCATCGAAAAATGGCTGGCCATGGAAGCAGTTGACAACAGCAACATCAATGTTGTCTTTGACAAGAATACTTGCTGACAGTGAAACTTTGTAAACAAAAAATGTCAGGTTAAGCACTTTGGATTCCCAGAACCACTATACATGTTTTCCGTAGTTATGCACTTCGCAGAATCTGGTGACATCGCCTACTGAAAGAAAGGAACACTTTGCTGGCTTTTAGCTCTTGTTGTGCAATCCATCCGCAGGCTCTGCTTTAAAAGTTAAGACGGTTGGTAGTTCGATGCAAGATAGTGGCAATTACAACTGAAAACAGTGGTAATTCAATACAGCACATTGGATTTAACTGTTAGCAAATACAAGTGACCGATAAAAAGAAACATGTCATCAATGCGACATTTTTCGGTGCATCGACCACCGAGACACTCGCCTGAATGCATGACCGACAAACCTAGCATGTATGCGTAGAAAACCAAGTTACTGCGGTCACATCTGTTGCTATCTCTTTCCAGGAGGTCAGCAGATTCTTCAACACCCAGCACAAGGACAAGTACATGATCTACAATTTGTGTTCGGAAAGATCGTACGACGTCACCTACTTCCAAGGGCACGTTCAGCGCGTTGTCATCGACGACCACAACGTCCCAACGCTTCAGTAAGTGGCAGAAGCACTGGGAGATCCAGTAGAGGCGCATGTTCTACGGCTTCCGTAAGCCGCGGAAACACTGGGAGATCCAGTAGAGGCGCATGTTCTACGGCTTCCGTAAGCGGCGGAAGCACTGGGAGATCCAGTAGAGGCGCAAATGCTGCCGACGATAATCTGCGCTGCGAGGATAATCGGCGAGCATCCGGTTGTTCGGATAATTTGCGTCATTATCATGTTATACGGATTATCAAGTGTCGCGATCCGGTCGACCAGCCTTCAAGCACGTGTACCAGGTGCCAGATGCCGGTACCGTGTACCAGATCTTCCATCACAATGCCAGGATACATTTCCGAAAGCATGCAAAGATTAATGTGAGATTTGATTTCCGAAGCTCGTGCAGCATATCGTCTGTCACCAGTCGTCTAGTGTCCAGCCCGCACGCCTCATCAGCGCGGTCATCGCTCCTACTCACCACAACTCTCCGCAGGCAGATGTTGGACTTCACAAGTTCGGTGATCAGCTGGCTGAACGCCGACGCCGAGCACGTGGTGGCCGTGCACTGCAAGGGCGGCAAGGGGCGCACAGGCACCATGATCTGCGTCTACATGGTGGAGACGGGTCTGTTCTCCACGGCAGGCGAGAGCCTCGACTACTTCGGCAGCCGCAGGACCGACCTCAACGTGGGGGAGAAGTTCCAGGGCGTGGAGACGCCCAGCCAGGTGGGTGGCGAGATCGGGGTCATAGGTTAGGGTTTAGGGTTCAGGGGTCAGGAGTCGGGGATCATGGGTCGGGATCAGGGGTCAGGGGTCATCAGTCAGGGATCAGGAGTCGGAAATCAGGGATCAGAGTTCAGAAGTCAGGAGAGGAGTCAGGGGTCATAATTCCGGAGGCAGAAGTCAGGGATCAGGGATCAGGGTTCAGCAGCCAGCGGCCAGGGCCGCACTGCACCACCGCCTCGGCTGATCGGCGCGGTCAGCCTTTGGACATATTTGGGCACCGGCCGCCTTGGTTTTCTCGCAAATACATGAGTTACCTTGGGTTTGATAGCTAAGAAAGCCGATGATGTTCTAGGGTCTGTGCCCCCTGAAACCCCACAGGTAGAATGCTTGGCTCAACACAAATGTGAGAGTGAGAGATACAAGATATGTGTGAGGGTGAGATATACGTGTGAGGGTGAAAGGTGCGTGTAAGGGTGGGAGGCACCTGTGAGGGCGAGGGACACGTGTGAGGGTGAAGGATACTTATGGGTGTGGAAGATACGTGTGAGGGTAAAAGATACGCGTGAGAGCGAAAGATATGTGTGAGTGTAAACGATGCCTATGATGGTGAAAGGTATGTGCGAGGGCGAAAGATGTACGTAAGGGTGAGAGACACATGTGAGGGTGAGAGACAGGCGTGAGGGTGAAAGATACTTATGAGGGTGAGAGACACATGTGAGGGTAAAAGATACTTGTGAGGGTGAAAGATACGTATAAGGATGAGAGACACGTGTGAGGGTGAGAGACACAGGTGAGGGTGAGAGACAGGCGTGAGGGTGAAAGATACTTATGAGGGTGAGAGACACATGTGAGGGTAAAAGATACTTGTGAGGGTGAACGATACGTATAAGGATGAGAGACACGTGTGAGGGTGAGAGACACACGTGAGGGTGAGAGACAGGCGTGAGGTTGAAAGATACTTATGAGGGTGAGAGACACATGCGAGGGTAAAATATACTTGTGAGGGTGAAAGATACGTATAAGGATGAGAGACACGTGTGAGGGCGAGCCCGTCTCCGCGATGGTGCTGCCCCCACTCCCCGGTCAGTTGAACGCGCCGGGTGCCGCAGAGTCGCTACGTGGGCTACTACGAGTGGATGAAGAACAACCGCCATCACCTGCCGCCGGAGACGCCGCGGCTGCTGACGCGCATCGTTATCAGCGGCATGCACACGGTCGGGAGAGGCGACGGCAGCGACTTCAGCGTCGTCGTCTCCAGCAGGACGGGCAGGCTGTTCGAAGCGAACTGCGCCCTCGGCAAGGGATGCATTGTGAGTGTTGGCTGGACGAGTGACGGCAGCCCTGTAGGGTCGATCGGTGGTATTGTGAGTGTTGGCCGGGTGAGTGGCGGCAGCCCTGCAAGGTCGATCGGTGGTACTGTGTGTTGATTGGATGAGTGACGACAGCCCTGTAAGGTCGATCGGTGGAGTGACGGCAGCCCTGTAGGGTCGATCGGTGGTATTTATTATCAGCGATGATATGTGATCTCGAGCTCAGAACAACGCTTCGTAAATAAGTATTATTATAATTAAGCATGATACATAATAAGACATGGTAACGGGCAGATGAAAACATTACTATCTAGCCTACAAACCACAGCAGTTGGAGTAAGGGATATGAGTAAAGTCTGCCCACACTACGCAGGTGGTATTAACACGAAGGCGGCATCTCTGCTCCCATGACAATTTTTGAGCTTCTCCTCAGCCTGTAGCAGTCAGCTGTTACAGGTACAACCAGTCTTCCTGCGTTTCTGAAGTGATAGCCTTAAAAGTCCAGCAACTCACGTGCTCCCCGAAAGTGATTGAGGACATCTGAGGGAATCCGAATTTGCACC
Organism: Pollicipes pollicipes; assembly: GCF_011947565.3. Classification (NCBI taxonomy): domain Eukaryota; kingdom Metazoa; phylum Arthropoda; class Thecostraca; order Pollicipedomorpha; family Pollicipedidae; genus Pollicipes; species Pollicipes pollicipes. The sequence goes on from NW_023595962.1 coordinate 569,480, forward strand.
AAATAGTTTCGTCTGCGCTGCATGCGAGAGCGGCCGTTGTGTGTGATGTGCGCCTGTCATCCGGTTTGGTTTCCGTTTCGGGTTTTCCCGTTCCGGGCCGGTTTGGAGCTAAATCTGCTCATGCTGCGTTCAGGTATTCAGCTTTTCTAAAGCTTTTTGGGAAGATTTCGGATAAGCAATCGAGCCAGAGAGGGTCGACTTGCCTGGGGCTGCCATGTCCCAGCATGGTGGTACTCGTAAAAGCCATCCACCATCACGTGGGGCAAAAAGGCTGGAGACGGGCGTAACCGGTGAACTAGACCGACCAATGATGGGTGGCGGATTTAGAGCAACCGCAACAAACGTCCCTTGGCAAAAACATTGAACTCGAGGCCATCCTTCCAAACCGCTGGAAATAGCTTTCTACGAAAGGTTTGTTGCTGAAGGTATCCATTCACTTCATTGTAGTGTCGACAATGCTTGGACGAATCAGCACGATTAGGTTTGTGAACTTTGGCGTTCAGTGTCATTTGTATATGGCTGCTGCATCGCCCTTTGAAATCTCTCATCGTTACCTAGCGTAGTCCCTCATGTAAAACTCTGTAGGATGTAGATGTAGAGCAACCGCAACAAACGTCCCTTGGCAGAAACATTTGAACTCGAGGCATCCTTCCAAACGCTGGAAATAGCTTTCTACGAAAGTTTGTTGCTGAAGGCATCCATCCACTTCATTGTAGTCGCAATGCTTGGACGAATCAGCACGATTAGTTTGGAACTTTGGCGTTCAGTGTCATTTTTTGGCTGCTGCATCGCCCTTTGAAATCTCTCATGTTACCTAGCGTAGTCCCTCATGTAAAACTCACCATCTTAATTGAAAATTACAGGTAGATGAGACAGTAGCAGTTGCATTATTCTTCCTAGAACAGGCAGGAGAATGGGCGAATACATACATCTATGTTTCAGTTGCATGCTTTTATCGAAACGAATATCAGTAGAGACCACTACTGCTACTACTGCTTGTGATAACTTCTGATGTTCTTTTCGATAAAGACAAGTGGCGGAGACGTCAAGACATCTGTTTGCCCATTCTACTTGTTATTGTAGGAGAAACAGGTTCAATAATACTGTCTTATCTGCATGCATGTTCCCCGCAAATGCACTTCACAACTTACAAAACTACAGCTGGGAATACATTTACTACAGATGCAAATAACCAAATAAATGCTACAGGTGAAAATAGCACATAAATACAATATATTGCGGGTGTAGTGACTATGTACCTACCGATGACCCCACCAATACAGTTAGCTTCCTTCACCGTCGCTACCTGCTTTTGTTCATTGTTCTTATCCTTATGTTTTAAAGTCCTTGCTGTTTGGGCAAAGCTGCGTCTAGAGAAGGTCGAGCGGTTTCCGCTGGTTTTGCAGACACCTTGTAGAAGGCGTCCGGCGATGCGCTCCTGTAGACGCATAGCTGTGTCACTGGCGCCTGCCAGAACACCGCTTCTGCTCTGTAGTGACCATTGAGTCCAACGCTAAATCACTTACAGCTGTGGAGGCGCCTGCACTTGCTTTTTGTATATGCGTTTGATACGGCCGTCAACTTGGAGAACAACTCGTCGAGCCTATCATTTGGACCAAGCGGCTGCTATTCCAAATCAATCACAATGATATATGTTATATCATGATGATATAATAAGCTACATATATATATATATATATATATATATATATATATATATATATATATTACTATATATTGTAATAGTAATAATAATACATATAGTATAATATAATAGCATAATAGTAATAAATAATACAATAGTATAATAGTAATAATAATACAGTGATAAATGACAATAACAATTTGGTCTGTGAGCTGCCGCGCCTCTGAGTATCGTTCGCGTGAAAGCTGTGACGACTTATGTCACAGTGTGTGTGTGTGTGTCAATCACCACAGACAATTGGTGATTGTGATTTGAGATCTATTGTCAGACGCTTAGAGAAGTGATCATTCTGTGGAAGATCTCGTATTCCTGCTGGTGCCGCCAGTGGCGAAAATCGCATCAACCGCACCATTGACAGGTGGCGGCGGGTCGTTCACCAACGCCAGAGTGTCGAATTCGCTTTACCTTACTTTACTTTACTTTACCTTACTTTACCTTACTTTACTTTACTTTACCTTACCTTACTTTACTTTACTTTACTTCCCGCCCGAGCGAACGTCCCGCGGATGTGTGACGGGCGGCCGCGTTTCAGCACGCGTACGACAAGTCGTGTGACGCGGCCACCGTCACCCTGACAGACTGCCCAGTCCTCACCGGGGACGTGCAGGTCAAGTTCAAGTGCTCCTCGGTGAGTTTGGAGACCATTGGTGCAGTTTGGACAAAGACGAACGCACAGAGCGCCTAACAGCGTGTTGAATATCAGCTAGCCATAAGCCGCGCTGTGTTGTGGTCTCGGTGGTGTTTCAGCCGGTTTTTAAATACAGTTTAAACATTTTGAAACGTTTCGCAAGTCTGCCGGATAAAATAGGCTTTCTAATTTACGGTCGCAATGCGCACAGGTGCAGCCTTTGTTGACCATACTTAATTACATTTTATTGAAATTTATATATCTTTGCTTTATTGGTATTGCGTTACGTGAAAGGTAAAGCGTCCCATTCCGGCATGCTGGTCACCGGCGTCAGATGCATGCATTTGTTTGTTAGTATTTTTTGTCACGAGATAGCACGCCACACTCCAGTATCTCAAACGTTCCTATTTTACAGCGAAACGTACCCAGGGGCTACGAAAACGTGGCGTTCTACTTCTGGTTTCACACAGGCTTCGTGTCAGATAGCAGGTAAGGAATCATTTGCAATTAATACTATGCTATTCGAAGAATAATATAATACCAATAAATACGCTGAAGAAGTCGATAACGAAGATAAAGTAACTCATTATCAAAATATATTAACAGGGTTTGCATACACAGGTTCCAAGCGGCCTGAAGGGCAAAGTCTAGGTCGTGGCTCCAATATTAATCGGCCAGTTTCCTGATCAGCCTGATCAGCTATTTCCTATGTTTTTTTATGCTGAGACGGACTGATCGTAAATCGACGTTTTACGAGCACGCGAGAGCTTCACTTCACTTCGCTTTTGCGATTCGTACGAAAATGTTGTTAGATTTCGGCGCATTTCGTCGGCAAAAAAATCCCCAAACTCACACATGATGTCGGATGTCGACGTGGGACGCGCGCTCGCGGCGCCAGGCTCCGAGAGCCGGTGCCAAATCGGTGGTGACGTCGCTGGAGCAATGGACGTGTCCTGGGGTGATGTACTCCTGCGCCCCGCCGGTATCCACGTTGGTCTTGACCATATTGAAAGCCGTGACATCTGTGTCGATAGCAGGCAAACTGTCAGTTCTAAGCCTGTTGTGCATCTTGGTAGGCGTCGGTGATGGAGCGAAATCATCATGGTACAAAACTGTATCACTAGTACGTACTGGGCTGGCTGCTTCTGCAATGCGCAGTGTGTTTCAACATGATTCCTTTTGACTATACTGGTAAAATTGATTTAATTGCTTGGCGGTAGTTGATTAAAAACAGGTTTTCTCTAAGCGGACCATCATGCCACGTGTATTCGCTCTGTTCTGCATTTTTGCCATTCTGGGGGCACCTGTGTCTAGAAATATTTCCCGGTTGATACAGAAGTGACATTTGTTCACTCATTCTGATGCAGGGGATACCACGTCGCCATTTTAACTTTGACAAGGGGCCAGCGTGCTCGAAACACGCCAAGTCAGACTAGTGTGTTTTGTTGTTTAGTGTTTAGTTTAGCAAGTTAGTCACTAATAACTTGGTGTGTTTAGTTGTTTAGTTGTTTAATGTTGAGTTTAGCAAGTTATTCACTAATAACTTAGTCGTGTCACATGGCAAGCAGCTGAGAACCTAGTAGATGGGTATTTCAATATTGCCCCTCCGTATTGATCTAAAGTTTTGGTTAAATAATGGCTTGCGCATAACATACACTCACTGAGCTGCCCCATTTCGTCAAATTTATCTAACATGATTGCTAGTGTGAAAATTTACTTACTTAAATTCTCAAAACGTTTAGCTAAACGGTTGTAAGGGTAATCAAAAATGAGCCTAGCGCCCTTGAAAATAATGATTTCGAAATGAATGTTTTGTTGCCCTGCCACCATGATATTTTGATGTCTCATTCGGGAAACTAAAAAGTCATGCGCATCCAAGAACGGGGGGAGGGGGGGGATCATAACATGGCCGCTCTGAATCCGCCCCTAATTCTAATACGGTAATGGTATAGCCTGCTTGCATTTCACATACACTTCAGGAAAAACGAGAAGTTGCAAGGTTGTATGAAACGCAGGACAATAGCTATGTAGACATGAATGATTAAAAGTAACGTAATTGCTTATTACAGAGCAAATAATTTTCCGCACTTGCGTGTGCATCGTCAATTAGTATTTAACCACAGGCTGGCCTGTGTTCCCTGAGCTAGAGTCTGTCGACGCTGACGAACTTGTGCGCCTCCTTCCAGGCTGATCCTGAAGAGGGAAGACCTGGATAACCCGCACAAGCCGAACACGTGGGACGTCTACACGACCGACTTCAGCGTCGACTGCACCTTCTCATGAGCCATCGCAGGACGTCTCGGGGAAGAACGACTGGACGTGTCGCAGAGCGTGTCGCAGAAACTGCCGCAGAGCCTGCCGCAGAGCCTGCCGTAAAATGTGCCGCAGATTCTGCCGCAGAGCCTGCCGTGAAACCTGCCGCAGATTCTGCCACAGAACTCGCCGCAGAATCTGTTGCTGATCCTGTCACATGACCTCGTGCCTGCGAGGCTCCGTAAGCTCCGCGACTTGTTCGACGGTACTTGTACATCATGTGTTCTGCCCATTCTAGGCTCCACATTTTATGCCTATCGCCTGGCTGGTCTTTTTGCACCAGTTCTACGGATGGCGATGGCTTTCTCCGCATCACATCATTCATAACAGATTGCGATGACTTTCTCCGAGTCACCATCGTCGACATGCGCATGCGCTATGCGAGCTTAGACCAAGGCGAATGTCTTACTCATAAGGAGGGCGCCTCGACGTGAGGTTTAGATCACATTATCATATTTAGATCCACGTGTTATTGACGTTTCATTCACGATTGCGGCATGTCTGTGTTGTGATAAAGCTCAAACGCTGCATTGATATATTCCAAATTCATTTATCGCTACGCATGTCACGAGCAGTTGTGTTGTTAGCGTTTGGCAATACGCTAGTCGTATTGCTGTTGCCTTCCACTTTTGCGCCCGGTCGCTACGTCACTTTTGCGCCACGTCGCTAGGTCTGTGTGACATTGCATTGCAGACAGTATAATCCCAGTGTGTTTGGTTTGTGTTGATCTGGGACCACGCGAAAATACGAGCCTTTGTCGGCGACCCTCAGCGGAAGTGACCTCAAAAAACAATTCTTACTGTGTAAAACTTTGTGACGTATGCCGCTTGCGAACGAAGTTTTATTTCTGTGATAAAGGTGTTTATCGGTGGAACTTACTTATTCACAAATCGGAGGAAGCGACGTGAGCCTCCATAATGCATCATTTTTCAGTGTCGTGAATTATTTCAGTGTTCATGCGTAGATCATGTGTAAGTGTGTTGTTTCATGCCGTTAAAGCGGACATGACTCGTCTGACATTTCCCGATGTCTCCTGAGGACGAAGATAACCAGGGCCGCTCGACCTGGTCATAAAATATCACGTGATTTGCCAGGACGTCGCCTCCGCTGGGGACGGCGAGGTATGGATTCCAGCAATCCTTGGCCTAATTGCGTTAATGTGCTGTCCCCAAAAAAGAAGCATCAAAGTGTGTTGGATTTCTGTCATATCAGAGTTCGGTCCCGGTAACTGTGAAAGTAACGTGATGGCTCAGTGTGTTCGTCAAGTATGGTCACATACATGTGTAATCGCGCGACATCAGAACGACGTCACTGACGTCGTCGCTCAACTTCAAAGCGGCAGGTACAGAAGCCAAAGCTTGGTGTAGCTCACATTCATCAAAAATCGCACTGAACGCTGCGTGGCGTCCGTCGTTTTTATCCTCGCCGAGTTGCCTCGGGTTAGCTTTGGGCCTGGCATGACATGCCAGCCTGGTGTTTGTACGTGCACGCGTTTTTTTCCCTGTTGTGCCAATGATACGGCTGCACGAACCAGTGTGACTGTGCGAACGTCTGGCGCCATATCGTAATGCGTCTCGTCGTTGGTGGTCTTGGTCACTTCTGTCTGAACGAGACGGCACAAGATGATGCTGAGAAGTCGGGATCATCTGCATGTGAAAGCGTTTCTTTTTTAATAACTGCTTCCGTGCTGTTTTCGTCTCCGGCCAATATGTAAAGGTGGGTGACGTCCTCTTCATACTGTCCAGCGGTCAAGGTTTACGTGAAATAAAATGGTCAAATGCGTGCATCGTATGTTCCATGTGTGTAGTGGGCTGAATCATGAGGTCTGCTTGTTCTTCATGTGTTATTCTGGAGGTGTTATGTTTGAAGGTGTTGCGATGTTGTTAATCAACCTCATTTTCAAGTGACAACGGGAATGATTTGTGATGTCAACGAAATAAGACAGCTTTGACCAGATACACAGACCCGATAACATCACTGTTCTTAAAACTCCACTATCCAGTGGTGGCGCTAAGGATTTTGAGTTGGAGTGGAGTTTTGCAAGAGGCCTCAAGAGGCCTCTCTTTCCGGAATGGGTCTCCCTGCAGGGGTTACCTGGGCGAGACTTTCCAAAATACCTCTTCTGTTTGGGCCGGAAGAGAGCAAGTCGATGGACACAGCAATTTCTTCTCATCAAAAATATATTTTTCCCACCCCTATATTCAGAAGGGCACAGTTCGTGTAAAAGGTTTGGGGTTCTAAGCAGGCAAAGAAAAACATGTTTTCGGGGCGCGGACAGACATAGAAGCACATGACAAGGAATAATTCAAGATGCGATAAGTTGTGGCATATGTTTAAAGGAGCAACCCTCTTAGAGAGTGTTCCACATTTGCATCGGACTTCTAGTCCGCTAGTCATCTAGGTCTCCTGTCCGTCGCCAAGGCTTGGCAAGATGCCAGCGTCCGATGACGTCAGATAAGCTCATTTTTCTGGCTGGGGCGATAAACCCGCACCGCCGACGGCTGCTGCCAATATTTCGCGTGCCAAAAACGAATACTGGACCGCGCGAGCTTCTGCGGAACCAAATCTGAGCCCTCCGCACAGCCTTGAGGCAAGTTTGTTCCATTTACATGCAGCCTGGATCTCTCTCACATGTCAGCCGGAACGCACATATCTTTTAGGTCAGGACAAATCAAACTTGTCATTTTATTGCAGGCAGAGCTAGAGCGGCAAAAGCGGGTTGGGGAGTGGGGGGGGGGGGGGGGCATAGGAAGACAGTTGCCAGTTGGAGGCCAAAGGCTGGGGCGGAGAAAGTATACAGAATATCAAAGCATGGCAGCTCTGTGCATATTGATTAGGTGGTTAACGAAACAAAACTTGAGTATTAGTCAAACGATCAAGTTTCCTCATTTCCGGGGATAAACATGGTAGATGTTCAATTCTCGTTCATGTTTGCACGCGCTGATCTGTCGTTTGTCTGTCGCTTCCATTCCAAGCGAGTGTTAGGCTTTACCACTGAGCTTGAGAACGGCAACATGGTCGCTGCCGGCGCACGTGCCAGTCATCGATCTCCGCCAGTCATCGATCTCCGCCAGCCATCGATCTCCGCCAGTCATCCAGCTCCTCGCCCGTCAGTCCCGTCACTACGCCAGGGCCAAGCCTGTCTCACAAAACTACTGTGTGTTGCGGGACATTCTCAGGTTGCGCCAGCCATGACACGTTGAGACCTCCCCTACAGTATTTGCCTCTTGAGGGCGGCAAACGGTCAAATGGGCGTTGATACCGCAAGATGAGCGATTTCCGAGTCGCACATTAATGGCGCATTTTATCCGCGCCTTGTGACCGGACGGACCAGATGCAATGGTCCAGGTCATAGATAGGGCAATTATTACATAATTAATTGATTAATAGCATGCGAGGCAACTTTGGTTTTTGTTGTGGGCCGCTTACACGCACCAAAACCAAGCGCAACACGTCGATGCGCGGCTCCTTACAAGTTACACTCTTGTCACCTGATTGCTTTTGGTTTAGATTTGGATGATCCTCCTCCAGCCTGTATGCAGATTCCTGGGCACTGCGACCAAGGAGAAAGGAAAAAAGTGTGATAATACCGCAACTAGACTGCTTCTACGAAGAACTTCAGTCCGTTATCATCAGGTGCGCAGTCAGGATGGTCTAAAGGGATGGGGGTGGGGGGCTGAACTAGGTTAGTACGCCTAACAGTGATCTTCATGCTTCGGTCGGGAGTCATTTGGGGTGAAAACGGAAAACCAAGCGTAAAGGGAGGGGGGCCCGTGCGCCCCTTATTGCTTTTATTGCTAGCTGGTTTCAAAATCGCTTATAGCCCGGCAGCTTGGACTGGGACAAACTGTGCACAAACACCGTTCGAGATGCGGGCTCCTACTCCCCCAGACCTGCGGGGCTGGTATGCCGGCTCATCAGCGGTGCTGCCACCTTTCATTGTGATTGACACGTCAGCAGCGTCACCTATGCCAGCTTACCAACGCAGGGAGCGCACATCAGTGCTGGTGAGCAAGCAGGCCGGTTGGGAATGATTGGTTCCCGGCTTTGCAAGCTTAGAACTGAGCAGAGCTAAATCGACGATAACACTTTCGGTTTCAAGTGCGGGTTAGCAGGCCCTCAAAATAGCAGTTTCTGACAACGAAGGCGCGAAAAAGGTGATGGAAGGCAAGCCGTGGGCGGTAACGTAAACGAACGCTGAAACATTGAGCTGCGGCAGTGCCAGACGATTATGTAGGTTTCATAGACCGGATTGGTGTACACATGATGGTAAACATGGTGGCTAAAAGGGGGTCTTATATCTTCCCGAATTGCATTCGACACAACCTTGCTGACTTCCACGTAGTCGCAGCTGCCACGCCAACCAGGCTAAAATGACGTCATGCACGCCGACCACGCCAAAGTGACGTCATACACTGCGCTCGGGTCAAAAGGCTAGTGTGACGGTGAGTCAGCCTGAGCTTGTTTAAGGCAATATCGGTCATGGACTAGCAGCTAAATAGGTGTGGATGGTTTCAAACGGTGGCATGAGATTTATCTGAGGTTATGATCTAAGACACAAGCTTAAGTTCAGCGATATACCGAAAAATAAACGGCCGCGCCATTGCAGTGGTGTGGCCGAGGGAAAGCTTTTGGTGTTATTCCCCCACCTCACCCACCCATGGGAGTGGTGGAGCCCCTGGAGCCGAGGACCGCTGCACTTTCCGATTGTCAAAACGTCCAAAGGGCTTCTCATCAGCACTTCTCAGCATTTAAAACTGGCTCCTGATGTACTAAAATCAGATTCCGGGCTTGAGAAGTGCCCCGCATAAAGAGTGCATTTAGCAACAAAAAGTGTGCTCTTTCCTACGACCCCTGTTATCTCATTTGATTCCCTCCTGGACAAAATCCTGATTACGCCGCTGAGCCGTTGTGAGCACGTTTTGTACAGGCAACAACAGATCACGTGTAGGCATTTTCTGCGGCCAGGATTTGCTGCGGGAAGGTCAGGAGAAACTTGGCTATAAAGTGCTCACTGCGCGTAGCAGAGGTACGTGCAAGGGCCTTCGAACGCTCAGAGATGCGGCAGTTCCAAGTCACATCTTAAAATACTCCGTCAGGCGAAAATTGTATTTTGACGACTGATGACCAACTCGTGGGAGCCATTCGTACCTCTTGCATATGTGAGGTCCGCGGCATCTTATATTGGGGAGCTCCACTTAGGCCTCTTATGCCCGCAAACTCTACAGGCCTCTCATGCCCGCGGACTCCACGGCCTTTTACATTGGCAAACTCCACAGACCTCCTATGTTCTCGAACTCCACAGGTCTCTCCTGGCCGCGAACTGCACAGGCCTCTTACGTCGGGGCGAACTCCACAAGCCCCTTACGTCGATGAACTCCGTAGGCCTCTTATATCGGTGAGCTCCACAGCATCTTATATCGGCAACTCCACAAGCCCCTTACACCGGTGAACGTCGCCCCTTACGTCGATTAACTCTGCAGGCCTCTTACATCGGTAAACTCTGCAGGCCTCTTACACCGGTGAACTCCACAGACCTCTTACATCGGCGAACGCCACATGCCCCTTACATAGACGACCCCCACAGACCTCTTACATCGGCGAACGCCACATGCCCCTCACATAGACGACCTCCACAGACCTCTTACATCGGTGAACGCCACATGCCCCTTGCATAGACGACCCCCACAGACCTCTTATATCGGTGAACGCCACATACCCCTTGCATAGACGACCCCCACAGACCTCTTACATCGGTGAACGCCACATGCCCCTTACATAGACGACCCCCACAGACCTCTTACATCGGTGAATGCCACATTCCCTTTACATAGACGACCTCCACAGACCTCCTACATCGGTGAACGCCACAGACCTCATACATCGGTGAACGCCACATGCCCCTTACATAGAAGACCCCCACAGACCTCATACATCGGCGAACGCCACATGCCCCTTACATAGACGACCCCCACAGACCTCTTACATCGGTGAACACCACATGCCCCTTACGTAGACGACCCCCACAGACCTCTTACATCGGTGAACACCACATGCCCCTTACATAGGCGACCCCCACAGATCTCTTACATCAGTGAACGCCACATGCGCAGCCGCCGGCGCCAGACTGACTGCGCTGGCAGCGGCCGCTGGCGCGTCCAATCCGGTGTCCGGTCAGCTACGCTGTAGTGAGCAGCGAGCGCTAGGAACGGGCTGAGCCGGCGACAATGCCCGCCGAGGATCGCTGCCTGTCAGCTGGTGCCGGCCGAGGATCGCTGCCTGTCAGCTGGCGAAGGCCGAGGATCGCTGCCTGTCAGCTGGTGCCGGCCGAGGATCACTGCCTGTCAGCTGGTGCCGGCCGAGGATCGCTGCCTGTCAGCTGGTGCCGGCCGAGGATCGTTGCCTGTCAGCTGGTGCCGGCCGAGGTTCGTTGCCTGTCAGCTGGTGACGGCCGAGGATCGCTGCCTGTCAGCTGGTGCCGGCCGAGGATCGTTGCCTGTCAGCTGGTGACGGTCGAGGATCGTTGCTTGTCAGCTGGCGACGGCCGAGGATCGCTGCCTGTCAGCTGGTGACGGCGAAGACCGGCCGGCTTTCAGCCAGGTGCGGGCGCTGATGTCGGAACAAGTGCGAGCTAGTGTACAATCGTTGTGGAAAATCGCAGAATAAAAAGAGAAATACGCTTCGTGTATTTGGAAAGTTCCGGTCCAATGTACAGAGTCCGCTGAATATGGAATATGAAAATGAGTCGAGGATGAAGAAAATGCGACCCATACCTCATATACACCATACCTAAGCAGCTTCGACATTTGGAAAGTTCTAACTCTTTTGATACAGCGCACCGGTCCAACATTTTGTGTTTGTCGTAATCAGCGGGCTAATATGTACCAACAAACGGATTTTGGAAAGGATTGAAGGAGTCCGCATTTTTCTTGGGATCTTTCATATTGGGATATCTCCGGTAATAGGGCGTACCGGTCCGAGATTTTGTGCTCACTGTGCTCAGGAGATCCAACCGTATCTGTGTGTAAAGCTTCAGGCCAATTTGAGGAGTCCGCTGGATTTCGAATATGAAACTGAGTTAAGCATGATAAAATGCAATACGTGCTGCATTCGCGACCTTGACATTATATCAGCTCTAACTTTTTTGATACAGCGTACCGGTCCAAGATTTTGTATTCATCGTAATCATAAGGTCAATATCTACCAGCACGCGGAGTTTAGAAAAAATTGAAGGAATCTGTCTTTTTTGTGATTTTTGACATTGAGATATCTCCGGTTTTGACATTGATACATCTCTGATACGTACCGGTCCGAGATTTTGTGCTCTTTGTGTTTAGGAGATTAAACTGCATCTGTGTGCAAAGGTTCAGGGCAAATTGAGGATTCCGCTGAATCCCAAATATGAACCTGAATCTGAATGTGGATGTGGTGCCGACTTGACGGACGTGAATAAAATCAGATAATGCAGTGCAAATTTGCGCATATCCAAAGCAGAGATATACGGCATGAGCTTAGCCAATTGCTTGCCATTGACACAAATGTACGCTTTCTCCATCAAAAATGTATTGTATGAGGTAAACCAATGTCTGGCCTTAGACTCAATGCGTCATTTGCAGATATGGACCACCATTATCTCCCGACTCATTACGAAGGTGCATATCATGTAAATAAGTCATCACTTCTGTTGTCATAGCTATGGGCTGAATGCTAATCCTTGAGACCGCAAACCATGCTGACTGAGCCTTCTAGATTTTATGTCATCGAGGAACCGCGTATTTCATGAATTAATTAATAATTTTATGAATTAGATGCGTCAGAGTGCCCTGCACTGTAATGACAGCCGCTTCGGCAAACTGCAGTTGTTATCCTGCACTTGTTGCGAGGCGTCAGGAAGGCTGATCATTTTTGGCGAGTTAATACCGGTGAAAATTTCGGAAAATAGGTGAGAACCGATGCTACTCGGAAAACACAAGGCAGACGGATGTCAGCTGCGAGCAAACCAAGTACTTCATCGGAAAAGATTTGAGGAAGGTGGAGGAAGAAAATGCTTCAACATGGTGACGAGGGAATGCTCGCAGTAATGACAGGTGAAATTCAGAAGTAAAAACGTCGAAAATAGCGAGGTGGCGCGACCACAGTGTTGTTGCTAAAGTATTTCATATGTTGATACAAGCTGAAATGAAGAGGATTCTCAAGCTCATTTCAGGGCATGGTCTGATCAGACATACAAGCGTGACATCAATTTTAAGACCCATGTGGGTATTTGTCGCATACCGTTTTATCCTGTTAGGCATAATGGAGTCACTGAGCATGACATATGAACCAATCCCGATTAACAAAAAAACAACAACAAAAACTACAGCTAGAGCTGTGCACTGCAACCTAAAATCAGTATGTTTAATCAGAATACATGTTTTGGTCACCACTGCCGCTTCAGATTTATCAGTTGTCGGAGCTATTTTCTGAACTCTTTAGTTTTTACTCTGCCGCCTCTGAGCGCTGTCACTCACCACGTCCTTATGGCTGTCGTGGAAGACACAAACGCCATTGAGAGTGCATGCCAGGTTAGGCTGTGATAATCATTGTGATGGTTGTGACATGACTGTTGCTGAGCTCTAGATAATGTACTGCTGAATTCAGAATTTGAAGCTTTTCACGCTGTACATGCAAAAAAATGCATGAATGAATACATGAATACAATGGAATGGAATGTATACAATGGAATGGAAATGGTCCGGAGATCACAAAGCGAGTAATCAAACAGCCTGCACGCCTTAAAGAGAGGAATCCAAACAGTATGAAGACGTTGAATAGGCCATACAGTGCAAACGACAGGACGAAAAAGCTCGAGCAGACCATTCTGAAGCCTACAAAGTATGACGTGATAGGGGAGGATGGTAAAAATTATGCTCTATTCAAATGCTCAGCGATTACTGCAAATAATTTCTGTCTCACCCAAAACAAAGAAAACGTTAAACCTTAGGTCAGGCTGAGATCAGTGTAAAGAGAAGTTCCATTGCAACATGACAGCATTTCCCGTCACGAGGCAAGGAAAGGGAGGACTGACACGTGCAACGGGTACAAAATGCGACCAGCCCGTGCAAACGCATACAAGTGCATATGCAAACGCAGACATACCCTAAATCATGCCCCCATGTCATACCCCAGTCATGATATTTCCACGGTGACCAGGCGGGATCATTTATGCAGTTGCAACCGTTGCGAATATTCCGTGCTACAGGAGGCCGAGCCAAGTGGTGGACTGGCCCCAAATTCGCTACTTTGTTTTTCGAAAAGCAGCGGAAAGTCCAGACGGACAAACTCTGGCATCGAAGAGAAAGAGCGTCCGGAACCTCGATCACCGTGGCGCATTAGACCGTGATTGTATGCCTCCCCCCTCCCGTCCCCTCCCCCGCTACATCCGTCGCCACAGACAGTAGCGACGGCGCGTCCCGTGTCTCAATTACGTACGTCGCCCGTTGTCATCGCGGCGGGATTTACGACGCCCTTGGCCTCGTTTACGACCGCTCATCACGGCTTACGACGTCAACAAAGAGTTGGCGCTGATGCGCGTAATTTAGCTGCCGAGAGTCGGCGCCAGCAGGCGTCCGAACACGTGACCTAGCGTTCGGGGAGCTTCCGTCCAGGCCTTTGAGGACACCTTTCAGCTCGCTTCCAGTGAGCTCACAAAGAGAAAAGTCGATGGGGTTAAGGCTCAAAGACTAAGCTTGTAAATTGGGTTAAAAGTGTGATAATCCACTTTTTGAAAATATTTCCAGATTGCTGTGACGCCCACTTAGATTTCAAGGTTCAGTTCGGGATACTAACGGCATACACGCATTTCTCAATATTGCTAAAGCTTATCCAAAAACCAATGACGTCATACTCATGTAAGATTTGCGGGCGGAGCCTGGCTTATTTGCAACAAGCTTGCCCATGAGCTTAAAGGAAACCCACTGTCCGTAAACACGCGATGTAGGGTCGCTGTGGGACCTGGTGCATTACCTTGGTGTGCACGCATGCACGTGTGCACGAATGCAAATGCACAGTATGCCCGACCAATTTTGCACTTTGTGCCATCCTACAATCGCGAGAAAATAGCTCAAGTGGAGCGGGCTGATCAGAAGATGTAGCCGAATCTGTGTAAATCGTCAGACGATACGCCTAGTTAATGTTTCACATGAAAAACACACGTGGACCAGCACTGGGCCGCTGGGTACGGAGAGATTTTAGTGGTTGGACGCTGCACGTGGCATGACACGACAAAAAAAAAACATTATAGGGCAATACCTGACTGGAGCTGGGTTAAAGGCATCGATATGAATTGATGCAGCCACGGAAATGAAAGTCTTTCCAAGTTCGGACACGAAAGCTGCTTTCTGTCATATCTTTCCATTCGACATCCATGGGGTCAGCGTGAACTTCTCAAAAGGTTGAAGGTTCGGCCTCCTTACCCCAGGAACTGACTGACTTCCCCAGGACTTAACATGGGAAGTGAGACCACGTGACCGTAGCGTGTATTCGTTACCCTGGACGCTACAGCACAGCCAATCATAATACGGCCTTTTCACTTAATCTACAGTATGTAGGACTAAAAGGAAAAACCACACAAATCTATATCTCCGTCGCTATGGGGAGGTTCTGTAGTGCTTAGGATTTCCAGAGCTCAGTTGCAATAATGTCAGTTCAAGTCTAAACGCGGTGTTTGCGTTGGGCCATTCCTTTAAGGTGCCCAAATATCGGGAGTTCTCGGGAAAACAGCGGGATTTGCTGCTGGAATGGTGTTCCTCACAGAAGACTACAAGGCCGTCCACGTGATTTGTCTGAATGTCATCCTAAAGCTCTTTTCATGTCTAAACCATTCTCGAGACCATGTTACCGCACATAGATGTCGACCTCTCAACATTGGTTTTAGATTGGTTTGGTTTTATAGAGCGCATCAGCTACTGAGGCCATTTTGGGCTACCGTAACCCAATTACTGTCACGTTCTCGACATACCGAATTTTTGTCGAGAAACCAGATGCATCTCAGTTAATATAAAACAGAACATGAGTACTTCTCAACGCATAAATAAAATGCGTCCAAAAAGAACCAGAAAATGTTCAGGACAACGTCAGGACGATATGTGGTCAGAAAATTCGGTTCAGAAAACGGTTCTCAAACTTCTCCCAAATAACCCTGGGCAAATACCCCCTGCTGAGAATGTTTTTCCAACTCGTTTCAATGCACAGGCCTTGCGAACCCGCGACTTTTTGGGGGATCGTGTTCCAAGCTGTTGCGACTGAACGAAAAATGAATCTCCGCGCTTCAGTTCCTGTGGGACCGGCTTCTATTGTGCTGACATGTTCCAAAGAGCTAGTCGGTACATCGGTCCTTGATAGGTCTCCCCATTTCACCACATGCGAAACGGTGGCGCAGTAATTCAAAGGCTTCCACCATGACTTTTGCAGGTTCCTTTAGATTTTGTGGTTTTCTTGTTACAAGAACTGCAGAGTAATTCGCGCACT
Source organism: Pollicipes pollicipes (assembly GCF_011947565.3). Lineage (NCBI taxonomy): Eukaryota > Metazoa > Arthropoda > Thecostraca > Pollicipedomorpha > Pollicipedidae > Pollicipes > Pollicipes pollicipes. The sequence continues at coordinate 585,634 of NW_023595962.1, forward strand.
GTATGAACTGTATGGCACTAGCGTGATTTTTGCGTACCCTTGGTGTGCAATGAACAAAACGACATCCATAAACAGCACTGGTGCACACTGCAGGTATCGGAGCGAGCGTCGGTGCGCGAGTAGTAGCAGTAGAGAAGAAGGAATGGAGAGTGATAGGAGTAGAAGAGTGGCAGTATTGGAGTAGTTGCATTAGTAGAGTAGGAGAGTAGAGGAAGTAGAGTTGCAGTAGTAGTAGTAGAAAAGAAGAAGAAGTAGGGAGTAGTGGAAGTAGTAGTAGTAATAGTAGTAGAAGTAGTAGTAGTAGAAGTAGTAGTAGTAGTGGATGTGGTAGTAGTAGTAGTAGTAGTAGTAGAAGTAGAACAAGTAGTCGTTACAGTAGTAGCATAAGTAGCAGTAGTAGTATATAGTAGTAGTAGTAGTAGTATAGCAGTAGTAGTGTAGAGAGAGAAGAGAGAAGAGAGAGAGAGAGAGAGAGGAGAGAGATAGGAGAGAGAGAGAGAGGAGAGAGAGAGAGAGAGAGAGAGAGAGAGAGAGAGAGAGAGAGAGAGAGAGAGAGAGAGAGAGAGAGAGAGAAGAGAGAGAGAGAGAGAGAGAGAGAGAGAGAGAGAGAGAGAGAGAGAGAGAGAGAGATAGAGAGAGAGAGAGAGAGAGAGAGGAGAGAAGAGAGAGAGAGAGAGAGAGAGAGAGAGAGAGAGAGAGAGAGAGAGAGAGAGAGAGGACCTTTTGTACATTGTAAATTCCACTGGGGGCAATCCGAAGCGGTCATGGGCGTATGTAACTAGCCGTGGAATCTCAGTGCTTTCCAGCAGCAAGTAGTAAGAGACGCAGCCAAATTGCGTTCTACAGCCGAGTTGGTCACATCAGCGCCACCTGGCCTGCATCGATGGCTCGAGTATGTCATCAGAAATGTGCAGGATTGCCGACTCATTTAAACGAATCCCACGAAGCCCGTTTTGGCTCAAAGTATTAGGAAATCTGATGTGAAACACATCGTAACCTGATCACACACCAGCTCCTCTTCAAGTACAACCACGATGGGAATGACCGAGATTGGTTTGAAATCGTCCGATGTGGCTAGATCTGGCAACCAGCCCCACAAGTGACGTCTTCTGCTCCGATGTCAGTATCTCAGAGGCAAATCTGCTGCTGATGATGTGCAGTACCGCTGGCATAAGGACTGGTTGGTAGGCCTCGCCGATAAGAAGCGTCATGCCATCATGGCCACAGCCACCACCGGTGTTCGTCGATACCATAGCGCGTTTTAGTTATGTTCGGTGACATTTTGGCAGACAAAGAAACTGGCGCCCATTTGTGCAACACGAAAGTCTCGGGCATAAACTGGAGTCCTTGTCAGTACCTTGACGCAGGCTTTCCTCCCGATGTGAGCAGCAAATTCATTGACCTGGCTTGCCCGCTCACCTAGAAGCTTTGTTGATGAAGGTCCCTTACCAGTAATGATGCCACGGATAAAGTGGTGCTTGCTTTCGGGCCTCACTGTCTCTTTGCGTCATTAGATGTCTTTACGGCGGTCCCACCGGGCGGCTGCACGCTGCCGACGATCCTGTCGCCTGCCCAGGGCACAGTGTTGTGTACATGGGGCACAGGGCACAGTGTTGTGACATGAACTACTAAGTCGCGTCTGAAACAGGAAAAGAAAGAGAGAGGAGAGAGAGAGGGGGGAGAGGGAGAGAGAGAGAAGAGAAAGGAGAGAGAGAAAGAGGAGAGAGAGGAGAGAGAAAGAGAGAGAGAGAGCGAGAGAGAGAGAGAGAGGGGGGGAGAGGGAGAGAGAGAGAAGAGAAAGGAGAGAGAAAAAGAGGGGAGAGAGAGAGAGAGAGAGAGAGAGAGAGGGGGGGAGAGAGGGTGAGAGGGAGAGGCTCTCTCTGTGGGATGCGATTACAGAGTACCGACGAGTCGACAGCTCTGTCGGTTTGGAATCGGGGCTGCCCGCCATGGGGCACGCTTGTCAAGCAGCAGAAGACATGACACGTCGGTAGACGGGACGTTTGTGATTGACACCCCGGGTAGCGCAGTGGTTTAGCGAGGTGTGCATTGATATGAGAGTAGCAATAGCCTGATTCTCGGGGGAAGAACCGGGAGAATGGAAGTAAAGAGAGACGTGCATTGGTGAAAGTGGGAAAATGCGCATCATCACTAGACGGCATGCTATTCCGCTGGGATATAGCCTCCATTGCAAACACAACCTTGCGGCAAACTAGCATCCAAGTAGATAATGCTTCCGAAAGCCATAGCACCTTCGAAGTGACTCACTGTGCTAGACGCCACAGGGAATAAATCAAAGCCGTGGTGCGACGTCTTGTTGACTTTGTGTGATAATGGCCCGAATATATACCAATATTTTTCCTCAACGCAATGTTTTAAGCTTTTGAACCATTTTCGTACCATTTTGTACCATTTTCGCGCAACATTTTGGCCACAGGAAATCCAATGAGAATTCTTCCGTCGCAACCGCTTATTCAACTAGAAATTTTGAGCTATTCAGAAGAATTTCCGGAAAACTACCATTGCCGACCAAATCGGACGCATCTGATCTACCTTTGAGTGAAAGTTTAAAAAGGCGGGACGCTCGCTTTAGCGCAGATTGACCGATGCATTTGTATGACCACATTCTCTTTATTTATTGATGTGGCGCCACATTTAATTCCATTTAGAGATGTAACCCTGCAATCGTAATCCAATTCCATGCAAGTTTTGAAGACCTGTTACGATATAGCAAAATCTAACTCCTACCGTAATCCATTATTCACAGTTTGACCCGGTCCCAGAACATTTTTGGAAAATGCGATGTCAACAATAATAGTAACGTCTCAATACACTACGATCGCTTTGCACGGCTGAGTGATACGATCTGAGCAGCATCCAGGAGCGAGTTCACGAACGTGAGAGCTAGGAGTCAGCACGAGCCCAGTGACGTCACAGCGGAAAATCCGACGACGCTGATGGCAAGTACGGTCGACGCTCTGGCTCTTCGAACAGCGTCATCGTGCCCGCGCCGCAGCCGCGTGGTCTCCTGACTGCGGACGACCAGAGATGGATTCAGACAGTGTTTTCGGCGTCCGTTTCTGCTCTAAAGTCGCGAACTTTTTTCGCATTACGTCACATTACACTGTCACGTCTCTAGTCGAATTCTGTGCAGTTCGGTTTTATAGCAATTGCCGCCCAAGCTTTTGAATTCGGCCCACCCCGGTGCCTGCGCCGCCTGGACGCGCCCCTGATTGCAGCCACCGGGTGCCGTCGTGGGTGGTCTCTGCAAATGGCAAGGTAATTTAGCAAAATGCAGCTGGAACGAACCTGCAGTCTGTCAGATTACAGCGCTGAATGGGGTTCTGGGTATAGTTGTCAGACCTGGAAACCTGTTGATGAAATCCCAACCAATTGCCAACGTGAATGCGGTTCACTTGAACAGAAATCTCAGTAATAAATTATTCGTCCAGTAGAATATCAGTTTATTGATGAGGTGAGGAGAAATAAGGCTCATATTCATCCGCGTAACCTCAAATTTATCGAATCTCTTCTGATGCGCTGAAAGTTTCATGGTGGGTAAGTCCGCTTGTAAATGTACGGAATGGGGAGCATACGTGCACGAGTTTCACAAAATGCGGGTATGGGCACGGGTAAAAGCATTGCAAAATGCTGTTTCTAGTTTTTCATCAAATGTCAAATCTGTTAGAGTAAGACTGTCGAAAACGGGATACCAGCGGAGTGTGAAGCAAAAAAGGACAAGTTCATAAAAAAATGTTGGTCTCCACGAGGTAAAATAAAGAAGTGTCTGAAAACAAACATTTGTATTCTCCTCACCGTTCAGACGATCTAGAAATCAGTAGCATATAGAAACTATCCTGAAAGTAATTCGTATCAAAAATAAGATTTTCAACGTGAATAATTATTCGGCTTCAGACTTTCAAAGCCATATATACTCAATGTGCTCAACCTACGCGTACGGATAAGTGTTTTGCGTTTTACCTAACGACCGATTCACACGTGTTCATGGAGATGGGTTGTGCGACGGACTTCATGACGTCATTTAGCTTCTAAATTTCCCTGAGCTTATTCCTGTACACGACGTTTTTCAGACATTCCCACAGGAAAAAGTTCAATAGGATGAGCTTAAAGAAAGTGTCCAATATCTGTATGGGGTTTTGAACTGAGATAACATTTTGAAGATCATTCAGTGCAGTTGGCCTTGCCCTTTTTAAGACTTGCAAACTCCTGGCTTCTGAGCTAAAAGCCCACAAACTTGTGCAGATTGTTTCGCGCAGACCATTTTAAGGATCGCGCAGACATGCACGACGCCACAGAAACGCCACTCTAATGCTGCCGCCTCATTGGTTATGTACTGCTCAAGACCAGGGGGAATATGATCGTCGAATGATTCATACGTTTGACATACGTCAGCATGATTTCTAGCATCAGCGGACCAACTGGCCCTCAACCAATGTCCGACATCAAGTGCAAGTTTCGAACACGAATCACGATTTGTACTACATAGGACAGGAATGTAGGCTGTGGTGCGAATTATGACGGAAACAAGGCTAGGAATAGGATATGTTCAGAAAAAATGACATTACCGAGCATGTGGATGGAAGTGAACTAAATTACGAACTTATTTCAAGAACATCACAAGAAAGAGCCAAAACGCGCGCACATAACGATGCTCGTGTTCAGGAGGCGCACAACAGCTATTACGCCACCTCTCGGCAAATTTAAGCACTACAAGCAAGTCAACCCGCGCGCTACAGTGGCAGTTCTGACACGATCACTCTGACACCAACTCTGACGTCACATAGACGCTCCGTGACGTCATCAAACAATGACTCATTGAGGGCATGTTAACCGTGCAATGCCATTTTGTCACGCACAGTAATCTTGTACACTTGAACACAAACCAATCGTTACAAGGGAGCTTATTTCATCATATCTGCTGCATGCCACATAACCTCAGATTTTCACCATTTCCTTTAAGAAAGTGTCTGCCACTCGTGCTGCACTCAGTGGGAGATAATACGACTTTCAGTGTGCTTGGAGTAAACTCCTAGTGTTTGTGACGCTATGTGAGATCGCGACGTCTTGTTCAAATCATTCCTTTTCTCACTTGAAGCGGTCCGTCAAGAATGTGGAGCCAAAAGCCAAATGAAGACGGGTTAATGTCAACGTCAGTCACGTGTTAATAGTAGCGGACGTGACGCACCTGGCCATTCCAAACAGAACTGCGTGAAGATCAGGAAGGCACGGCTGGTGGAGGCAGGAGATGTCGATGCCATTGAATCTATAATTGTGCGGTAAACTGTAAAATTGTTAACTGCAAAGTGCCTGCGCAGCAAGTCCAGCAGATCTGTGATCTGTGCGATGCCGTGATGGGTAGAGGTGCAAGCGAATGATGCCGTGATGGGTGGAGGTGCACTGATGGCGGGACTGGAAGTGAACGGCAGCCCGATCTGAACCATGATCGGGCTGCCGTTCGTAAACGATTTGGCTTCATCGGTTACTCGTCAGCGAGGAAGATGGCCTCCCTGGTCTTTTGTCAGCGGGGAAGATGGCCTCCCTGGTCTTTTCCAGCTGGGAAGATGGCGTCACAGATCTGACTGTGCACACGGAAGTTGACCTCCACAGGCGACGAGCAAGCTCCCGTCCAATTGCCCTCCTTTTGGGATCGAAACCACCATTGTAACCTCTCTCTCTCTCTCTCTCTCTCTCTCTCTCTCTCTCTCTCTCTCTCTCTCTCTCTCTCTCTCTCTCTCTCTCTCTCTCTCTCTCTCTCTCTCTCTCTCTCTCTCTCTCTCTCTCTCTCTCTCTCCTCTCTCTCTCTCTCTCTCTCTCTCCTCTCTCTCTCTCTCTCTCTCTCTCTCTCTCTCTCTCTCTCTCTCTCTCTCTCTCTCTCTCTCTCTCTCTCTCTCCCTCTTTCTTTGGCTAATCTGCAAGCCATGTGCGACTGGTGCAAGCGCCTCCGGAGCAAATTTTGAAAACATACGGTGGCATGTTTCAGGAAAGCATGGGGAAAGTGTCTGAAAGCCCGCCGACAATGAACGGCCACCGCTTAACCTGTGCACAAGCCAGCCCGCCGGGTGCATTTCGCTCAGCGACCGTTGGTGCAGAGAGGGCTGGACCTCAGAATGGGCGGAGGCAGGGCTCAGAGCATGGTCAACAGCGGTGACTCCAGCTGGTGGACACCCATCGTGCCGACCCTGAGATGTGACGTCACGGGTCACGTCTCCACACAGCCTGCGGAAGAACGTCGAACGCGCCGCTGGCACAGCGGCGGCATCCCATCCCCTTCGCGGAGTGTTCCACCGTCTTGCCTTCCGACTCGTCCTTTTACGGACTGCTGCGGAGTCTGGACGCTGTGTTCTCAGCTGTGTGGTACAACGACAGGACGATGGGCATAACGGGCAGCCGTTCGCGCGTGACGCGGAACGGCGTGGAATGCCCGGGGTCGGGCGGCACGCGCCCACTACGCCACAGCGTAGATTCAAGGTTGCCGCATATCCCAAACTGCGAGGCGAAAGTGAATGTGCAGGCTTTAGGCCGTTTTGCGGTTGCAACAGTGACGGAAATACGGGCGCGCTGCTAGTCGGCCGCATGGAGGTCAGTGGCTATCGGAGGTCAATGTAGGAGGTCAATGGGAAATCAATACCATAATAACTTTGTTGACCTATAAGAGGTCAATGCCTATCGAAGGTTAATGTTGGAAGTCAACAGGAGGCCAGTACCATAATAAATTTGTTGACCTACAGGAGGTCAGTGGCTATCGAAACCGGTCTCGAATGCAAGACGCAGCGGCCTAGACCAATGGAGACCGGACGAGAAGAGCCCCAGTTCTGGGAGTGGAGACCGGATCATGAAAACGGCACTGGCATGCCGTCCAGACCTCTCAAATATCATCCCACACTGTTTTTGTGCATGTAGATTCGAGTGGCATGATCGTTCTGTATATCTTAAGAATGACAATCTGTCCGTATTTACCGTAAATGCATTGCGCCTATACAGGCATTGTGAAATGCATTGAAGGGAGTGATTCACATTGCTATAGGGTTTTGAACTGAAGTAGCCATTTTGAAGACCTTTCCGTGCTGTTCGCGACCCTGCCAGTAAGTACCTCTGATTTCTCCGCTATACGCCCGCGAAAATGGGAGAATGTTTCGGGGACAGTATTTCGAAATTACCTCGGCATTCATAATATCATAATAACGTCATTAAAATTATGTCATTCTATAAACCACGCGGCAATCATGGCCCCCAAAAAATAGAATTGTCGAGGCGTTGATATCTGGTGTTTGTGAGCACGATCTCTAAGCACAACGGACATCAATTCACTCTCAGTCAATGCTGTGCAAGATACGATAACATTATCAAACCATGCCGCATTGAGGAACATATTTACTAAACAGAAAATTGTAGAGCAGTCTTCCACCTTAAAAGTGTACCAATAATTATTAGTGAGTTTATGTCACCATGTCTGAGCCTTGCTTCAGTATCTTCAAACGTGAAACAATTCTTCTAAGTAGCATCGCAAAGACATGACTCACCATGAGCGTTAGCACGAAGATAAGCAGGTCGTCTCCACGAGGGAATACACTACTAAATACGGAACACTTCCTAGCAGTGCTTCCTAGAAGAACTTGCTAATAATACGGAACACGTTCTAGAAGTTCAAGGCGTAGTTGATACAACTTGCGTGCGAAGCGCTGCGCTACAAAAAATCGTTGGTCACGAGCAAGTTTACTGACTGCATGGGCTTTACCTCGACTTTTGTGCAACTTTTGTATTTTCTAACGTTAACTGACCGCCCCGGCTCCACTCGATCGTTACAAGCTGCAAGCTAAATCTTTCTTTGCAGCCACAGCGCTCACAAAGTTTTCAGCAAACACGCCCTCTGCTGGAGCGACCGGCCGTGTAACACCGCTCCGATTTCATTTCTTTCTTTTGATATAAATGAAGCATGCAAAATTGTTCAGCGGCCAGAAAGCTGAAAACACGGGCCCAACAGGCCCCAGATATTGAAGACCTGGCATCTCACTGTCACGAATTTACTAACACTAACGGGGCAGAAAACTGACAAGCATGCCGGCGAAAAAGCGAGAAAATCTGTTCGGGCCATTACGCGCAAACCACAGATCCGGCTGACTTCAGGCGCTTTTTTAGGATCGATGTTGGATATCGACGATCAGAGCGGAGAGTAACGCGGGGTAGTTGCACGGTGCAGGTAAGTAGTGCAACGGCTACAGTTCAGAAATAAATCTCCAAACTGTCCGATATCGCGGTGTGTCAGCAATCGGCTGGAAAGCATCCCATGTCCCTTCGAAACCTCTCTTTAGCGGAGGGCGCTTCTCAATTGCGGAGGGCGCTACACTCCATTCGCGGAGGTTCCTGTGTGGGCCACCTTGATCGCGTAGGGGCCCGCTGCAATGGTCTCGGACACTTAAGATCTATCCGATGGACCCTACTCTGTCGGGGGCCCCTACACTTTCATCTGACAAGGCCCCTCGATCACTCAAGGGCATTTATTAATGTACATTGGTCTTGGGCTCTTCCCGACTCCTCAGCGGGCCTTGCACTCTAGCAGTGCTCCAAATGTTAACCCGCCGGGACACTCCCGATCATTGAAGGCTTGCATTTTACACTTTTTCCGGAGAGCCTACGCTGTTGACGGGGACACAGATGTTAGGTTAGGTTAGGTTAAGTTAGGTTAGGTTAGGCTATCAGCGGGGGCACTCTTGCTGGCTTCAGGGCCCTCCATATTGGCCGTGAGTTCTTCCGATGAAGTGAGACGGACTTCTATCTGCTGCCGCAAGCCCCCAAGTGCTTGCGAGCGGAGGGTGTTTCGGTCGCTCGTGTGTGCGACCTGGTTTAATTAATTCGCATACACATGCCTGAGACCTACAGGATGACAGTCTTCCTTGGCGCGTTAGCCCCAGAGCAGTAGCCGGGTGCGTTCCGATGAATTTTTACGCGCAATTATCTCAGACAATTTTTCGCGCCGCCGACGTCGTTTCTGTCCTTTCCGTTGGTTATTGAATTTGTGATACTCAGTTTGCCTGAGCATCATATTCTTAACAATTTTTTAACAGTCAAAATAAAAGTGCATTAATCATTGCCCATCAGCTGATCACATCGGCTAGCCGGTTGGCCGTCAGAGACTAGTAGTAGTAGTAGTTACTAATACGCGGTAGTACTAACCAGCTCCAGAACCAGCCAACTCTGGTTCATTCTGCCCTATATTCTCCGAAGGACTCGGCCTCAAAATAACAAAATCCACCACCATCAGGAGAAAATGCTCTCCATGAATTAACGACGATGAACACGCTCCACGTACGTATACACGCACCAGCAGCACACATAATGCCTTTAGAATTAGGTGGTCGAAATCCGAGGATTTTTTACGAGGGGCCCAAACTCCAGGAGGACAAACAGCATTGCGTGGCCCCTATAACGAAGTCCTAGATCCGCCACTGGACGAAGCCTATTTGCATCGGTTGCTGGCGGTTGCTGGATCCGGTACCTGGCTAGTTAGTTTTTGTTTTGTTCGATGTGAGAGTAACTGACAATCCTTACACCCGTCTTGCTCTTCTCATGCAGCAACTGGCGTCTTCCTATTTCACCATTTTTCCTTAAACATTTCGATGAATGGTAATTACCTAATTTTGTATTCATCCATTAATGGAATGAACCAATCACAGGTTTCAAAAAAGACATGTGGAGTCGGCAATAGGAAGCTATTATGATTACAGTCGTAAATATGAAATGTTTAAAAAGCTTGTGCTTTACTTAACCCTTCTCAGTCATCATTTACAGAATTCCACGTCCTGCGTCTAACAGATAATGATCCAACCGTCTTGAAATGAAGCTAACAGACCTTACAGCGGTTCTGCAGCATGTACCAAAGCATACACATTCCTGAAATTGGCCCGCTGCCATGTGCATGCGCCTCTAAGAAACCATGCGCACGAGAAGAAGAGAAACATCTGAGAGAAGAGCAATATGCACCGAGATTACATTTTACTGACCACGGCAACATTTTTCAGTTGCGTTTCTTTTTCACTTTTCGAATGCACCACTGGCAAAATTCCCAAAACACGTGAGCCAAAAGCAAGACCACACCCGGGCGGACACGTCATAAATCTACGTTATCAGCAATCAGTGGAGCTGATGACGTAGTTTGAACTACGTTGTCAAACTACGTTATCAGTTATCAGTTCCAGGACAGACCTCGAGGATCAAGGTGGTTAGATCTGTATTGCGTGTCATTAGGGTTTTAGGTCACACTCAGCTACTGAGGCCATATGACATCGCCTGCCTTTCACCCTGGCGGGAAAAGTGGGCACCGCGGGGAATCGAACCCCGTACCTCCGGTTTCCCAGACGCGCGGTCACTACTACACTACTGGCACCCGACGTGATCAGATCGAAAACAACTCAAGCTAACTCGCGAACTGAAAAGGCAAGAGGGCTGACAACGGACCGACAACGGACCGCGACTTCCCGTCCAAGCCCCGCAGAGTTCGCGACTCCAGCCGCACTGCCCCTCTGCTCCTCCCCCTCCGCCCTTTGGTCACGGCTCCTCCACGTCTCGCCGGCGGCGCGGCCCGGGCGGCGCGCCCGACACGGCAGGTGTGAAAATCAGCCCAGCCGAAGCGACGGCGCCGATTTAGTGGCGGCTTCCACCGCCGCCGGGCGGCGCCGTAATGACACGGTGCGGAGGCCGAGCGCCATCAGCGACGGCGGCAGCAGAACGGCGCCGCTGGACGGATGGGACGGCTGCACGCTATCAGGCCGAACGCGTCAGCTGACTCCGTCTCGACTCTCCACGCTGACGCCGTCACGTGACTCTCGTGACTCTCGGAGTCAGACGGCCGACCCGCGGTGGGGTGACTTGGATCCCGCCGTCGTGGATTAACTGGACTTGCGCGCTGTGACGATGAGGCCGGGTGACTTAAGGAGTCGGGAAATGACTCTCGGTCACGTGACTAGCGTCTATCAGTTGGGTGCCTGTTCGCGCGGGTGTTGTACGCACGCTGATTGGTTATCCTGCTTGACGCCAAGCTGCCCGTAACAAGAATCCTTCAAAAGCAAGGGAATATTCACAGCGTTGGCCAGATTTGAGGCTGGTGATTGGGGATGATAGTGTACGTTCGGTTAGCAAGCGTGTGCTATGATAAACTGCTCCGAAAGTTCCGAGAATCCGTAACGATATCCAAAATATAGTACATAGTCGGCGATGGATAATGCGAATGGCTCATCCTGCGCAAAACACGAACACCACTGTCACACTTGCAGAAACAGACATGAATAGGGCATCATGGCCTGCAGGGAAATCGCCATGGCAAAGCAAAAAGACGAATGAAAATCAGCACCGATGTAAAAACTTTTAGCATTTTTTACGGAACACTTGCATTTCGCTAACTCCTTCATGACATGTCCAATGAGTCCTTTACGGAGAAAACTTCCAGCTGAGTCAGGTATTGACCAAGAGCTCGTCATTGGTCACCAAATGTCTTTCAAAAGCGCTTTAATCTCAAAGACCAGAAGCTCGATCTGATAAGTTGTAGGACGAACAAGATAGAGCAATGAAGCATTTAACTTGAATTCTTAACGTTTATGATGAACATTTAGAAAGACATCATTTTAAAGAGCAACTAAGCTAATAAAGTAGGCTGCATCTAGTTACTCCAGAAAAAGGACAGATTGAATGGCTTCAGATTTACATTGATAAGCTATGTGAAAAAATATTGGCGGTGAATTTTAGAGGCTGCCAGCATTTCTGCCAGCAGGCTGCTAGAAATGGCACCACGAATGAAAAGCGTGCGACAGAGATTTGGTTAAGAACGGACTTTGATCCATGGTGAAGGCGTGACAGCTGTTTAGACCCACACAGCGGAAGATCTACACCAATACAGCGGGAGGCCTAGACCCATACAGCGGGACACATAAACCCATACAGCTGGAGACATGGACCCACCCAGCGAGAGACATAGACCTATACAGCGGGAGACATAACCCATACAGCGGGAGACATAGACCCATACAGCAGGAGACATGAACCCACACAGACGTAGACATAGACCCATACAGTGGGAGACATAAACCCATACAGCGGAAGACATAGACCCTACAGCGGTAGACCTAGACCCATACCGTGGGAGACATAATCCCATGCAGCGAGGAGACACAGACCCATACAGCAGGAGACATGACCCCACACAGCCGTAGACATAGACCCATACAGTGGGAGACATAAAGCCATACAGCGGAAGACATGGACCCTACAGCGGAAGGCATAGACCCATACAGCGGGAGACATAGTCCCATATAGCGGGAGACATAGACCCATATAGCGGGAGACATAGACACCAACCAGGATGTGAACCCTATCCAGCCCGGTGCGAACCATCGATCTCTGACACCCAGCACCCTGGGAGTCCTGACCGAAAAGTAAGGCCTAAAACAGGGGCTTTGTGTTATAAAATCGAGAAGGTCTACTAGCTTCAACTCTATAAAACTCCAAAACCTTAGAAAAAAACTATAAACCTCAAGGAAGAAGGACTGGTCGGTTAGCTCATCTGGTAAAGCGCCGGACTCGTAAAAGGAGACCCCAGTTGGAGTCCAGGAAATCCCAGGACAAATTAGGGCTGTGGCGCAGTATGTGGGTGAAAGCCTCACAATATTCGGGTCTTCTCAGACCTAACCAACGCGTAACGACGGCCGGAGAATCAACTGACCGAGCATTGTGTAAGTCCTAACAAACCGGACGAGTACGATACTCCGAATAATTATCACATCCGTAATGCGAACGCATCGTCTCAATCATGCCGTAAACACGTGACCGATGAGGATGTCCATGCGCCACATCAGCATGCAAGGATTGGTTTCATGATTAGGATTGGCATTGTAAGCACGCAGTGTCATTCGACAGACCGCCCATATCTTCAACGGAAACACGCGTATCACTCGACAGACCGTTTACAGCCTCAACGGAAGCACGCGTATCACTCGACAGACCGCTTATATCCCTCAACATAGCTCGACAGACCGCTTATATCTTCAACGGAAGCACACGTACCGCTTGACAGACCGCTTATATCCTCAACGTAAACACGTGTATCACTCGACAGACCGCTTATGTCCTCAGCGTAAACACGCGTGTCACTCGACAGACCGCTTCTATCCTCAACGTAAATACGCGCATCACTCAACAGGCCGCTTTCTGCCTCAGCGTAAACACGCGTATCACTCGACAGACCGCTTATATCCTCAGCGTAAACACGCGTATCACTCGACAGACCACTGATACCCTCAGCGTTGCATGAAGGACGCCACCTACAGTCATGCCGCATACGCGAACCATTGTTTCCACCGACTTTGATGGCTTATAACCACGGCATCTCGCGTGATAAATCATCGCTCCTTTAGAAGAGCCAGATGCTCTCGTAACTCGGTCGATAACCATTTCACTTCAACCAACGGCGCTCCCGTGGTACGCAGCGGGCAATGCAATTAACCCATTCACCTTCTGACAGACGGCCAAACGTCACACGAACCGCGCGTGGGCCACCGCGCTTTGGGAGGGAGGCGCTTGCGGGGCCTCTGTCGCCGATCAATCTGTGAGATCTGCTGTACAGAGCCCGCGAAACGCGCGCCAACTGCCGTTAAGTCGGCTGCGTCTAAGACAAAGCTGTCTTCAGCCCACCCGACCGTGTCTTCCGCACCTCCGGACGAATGGCCAGACGGGGCTGGTCGCCATCTCGATGACCCAGTGATAATGACTGATGATGATGATGATGATGACTATGATGACTCATCAGATGACTCAGATGACTTAAGTGCGCTTAAGTCAGGGGATAGACGCCATCGAACGGCTGGAGCGAAGCCCCGTAAGAGCGACGCCGATGACCAGCAGCCCTATTGAGCCTTGTGGGAGTGGCGCTAGTCAGCTTGGTTGACAGACCGAATCAACGGGTGACGTGGCTGAACTTGACCGCATTCGCATTTTCAGACCTACGCGCGCGCTGGCAGAAGGAAAGCAGTGTAGTGGCACCTTCAGTCGTATTGCCGCACACTGCCGTTGGATTACTGTTGTGTGATTCAATGCAGCATGGTCCTAAAGTCAAGCCTTTCCGCGCTGTCCCCATCCCGTTATATAAAGAGTAAGGTACGCATCCAAACAAACTACGCTAGATAGCGTTGTGAGCCTGCATCGAATAACAGCTGGCTTGACCTAAGATGCAGCACACCAAGTCTTGACAGGCAAACAAATATTTCTGCAAAACCGCAGTCTGGCTCATTTGATCTAGTCTTAACATGTAGGATGTGAGCTCTTTGTATGCCACAGAACCGCACTACTACCCGGAATGACAACGTACAGAAAAGCAATGCCCGGTGAGTGTCGACGTACGTCAACTATGTGACAAATAAACGCTGTCGGACGCCACAGGTCAGCAAAGCACGGTATTTTTCCTTGTGCGATGAAACTGACCTTAGACATTAGTCGAGCTTCAAGCCAGAAGAGTGCGGAATTCGTCCCCAGGCGACGAAACTGACCTCATTCGCCAGCCGAGACGGGAGCAGGGCTGGCCGAGGTTGTCAGGTATCAGGCAGGGATGGCCGAGGTTGTCAGGCATCGCTTCTAGTGGTTCATTGTATGAAAGGCGGCACGCCTTGTCAGGGGAATTTCTGTATTGCTATGTACTCGTGACAAACACGTATATTGCACGAGTTGTGTGCCTCATTCTGTGCTGTTTCGAGCGTTCACTAGACATCCGTGCATTTCGGCTCCTATTCTCGTTCGACGTTCAATATACACTGCGCTGTTGGACCAGTTTGGTCTGCGGGTACTTCCGATGCGGAGATCGCGGCTGAAAGCGAACCCAAGCACACCAACAGATGCACCATAGCATGATATCAGTGCACCGCAATGCGGCATTAGTGCCTATAAAATACGGCATTGTAGCCCAACACGGCGCTTTGAGTCATGAACTTTCCATGAACAAATCGCACCCACGCGTCAAATGAATGTTCCTTGCAGCCTGACGCGCAAGTGAGCACTGACTATAAAGGTGTGAGGCTCCACCGGAGTCAGGCGACAGCTCGACATTAATTAATCGACAGCATCGACATAATTAACAGACTGCATGTATCAGTCGTGTCGATGATGTTTATGACATGCCTAACCATGATATGCTGGCTGCATGCCGAGCATTTCAGTAGGTTTGAAGCGGTTTGAATAAATTCTCGCATTGTCGAAATGCTGCCGTCTTTGTTACCCGACTTCCCGTGCATGACAGATTAAAGAGCCAGCCGCCATCAAACGGTCGTCTAACAGGCTGCGCGAGCGAGTCGCCAAGGACGACTCTCGTCATAAAATGATCTCTTGGTGCGCGTGCCCAACCGCCCAGGTGGCCTTCCGTTGAGTATAGCTCCGACGACGCGCGAATGCTCGCCATCACAGCTATCATCATGATGTATGAACGAGTTAGGAGCAATCTTCTTGATGGATAACGGAGATTGGTGCAATCAAGGCCAGCCTCTCCACCAAATTCGCCCCAAATCCAGACACGTTATTTAGGGCATCGCATCACGCAACTCCAGTGCGCAAAAGTGCTGCTTTAGTGCCAGTTAGGCTGCGTTGGCTAATGATAATGCCTGCCTTGATAAATGAGCGGCGCATGCGAAAGAGGCTTCCTTTCCTCGTGGTATTTTAAAGAGCTTGCCGCAATTTATGACGGTGGTGCTGTCGGAAATTACTGGCCGGGATTACGCGACCGGCTGCCGTATCAACGGAGGGACGATTTCCTGTCTCCCAGAGCTTGATACTGAGCTGGCTCCGAAGATAAGCCATCTCTCAGAGCTTGATACTGAGCTGGCTCCGAAGAAAAACCATCTCCCAGGGCTTGATGCTGAGCTGGCTCCGAAGATAAACCATCTCCCAGAGCTTGATACTGAGCTGGCTCCGAAGATAACCCATCTCCCAGAGCTTGATACTGAGCTGGCTCCGAAGAAAAGCCATCTCCCAGAGGTTGATACTGAGCTGGCTCCGAAGATAAGCCATCTCCCAGAGCTTAACGCTGAGCTGGTTCCGCATGTATATTTGTGGTTGTTCGCCCTTCCACTGAAGACTGCTCGCTGTACGTTTCATGTCAGGGAAGTCAGATCAGGAAACGCGGAAAGCCCTCCTCAGAGACGGTCGTTTCCGTTCATCGCCATAATTGGGATCCCGAGTCATCACCGGAAGTGAGCAGTCCATGACGGCGACGGCGACAGTCCATGACGGCGACATGACGGCGTAACGGCGACAATCACGGGCGCACCCAGGGCAGGAGGAAGGGGACGGTGCCGCCCAAACCGTTTGAATGTTGTTATCATTGTTAGTCATTACGCTTAGGAGCGCGTCAGCTCTGACGTCATTTTAAGTCGAGTTCAGTTCATTTTTCAGACGCTGTGTCAGGTGTGCGTTCTGCCAACATTTCTGCTTGCGGCGCGCAAGGCACGAAAGCCACCAATCCAGAAGTAGTAGCCAGGAGGTGTACCTACATTTTTGGGATAGAGGACTGCTGGAAAGCAGCTGTTCGGGTCAAGAGTCCTTAGATAGTCGAATGATGGTGAAACCATCTGGTGTTTTACAGCGTGTCATTTGTGGGACTTTGTAGGTATTCGCTCCGAGGCGCGAAAAATATGACACTTAAAGCTGTCATATTTTTGCACTAGGCCGATGACGATGAAAAGAGCGATACACCACGATGCTCAAAGTTATTTTTGAATCACTTAAATCATGTTTGGAAGCTGACACCTTAAGACCAGCATCATCACGTAAGTGTCGAGACAGCGGGAAGTCTCAATCCAGATCAAGATGTCTACGCGGCTACCTTTGATGTTAAAAAACGCGTAATGCTTTCTTCGCCGGGAGGATATGAAGCGTTCTCAATTTCACACCGTCTTATGTTAGTTTTAACAAGAAAACAGCCGCCGGTCCGTTTTGCCATCAATTTAGTGAACCCAGCATATTGTGGGTTTTCCTCATCAATGCCCTGGCCCGTCGTTGTGCCTTGGGGCGATTTCCCAGCGATTACGACCCCAGAAAAAGGTGGCGAGGCCAGCGCATGTAATTCATGTATGTTTTAATCAAGATGAATATTTCATCATGTAACTTCTTCGAATAGTTTATTCAAAATAGAACAGCTCATTCGACTATCATCAAGACATCCACCAGATTCAGTGCCGTTTACATGTAGAGCATATTTGCCACCGATATCGAGAAATGGGACATTTTCAACATGGGAAACATCTTGAAGCATTACAGGGTACAAACATTTGGTTTCAAACATTTTTGTAATGAAAATATTTTGTCACAAAAGCTACTGCAACATTTAACCCGGAAAAACTAATAGAGCTGTCGACCACAAGAAGCACATGTTCGGCACAAACGGCTTCTGTCCAAAACCGTTTCGAGAAGCCATTTACGGGAATGATTTTTCCAAGTTTATTAAAAATCTACTTTATTTAAGCAAAGTTTACGCAATGGTCAAATGATAGTGATGGATCTTAGCGCCACTGCAGCGTGGTTAAATGTAGTGGTAGCATTAAAGCGCTCATGCACGTGCAACATCCCCTGCCGGAGGCTACTGTCAGGCTAATAAGCAAAGCATTAGTGACGTTTTCTGTCAGGTAATGCGCATCAGTTCACGGAACGCGCACGGAAACCGAAGAGAATCAGATCACAAAGTTATCAATAATACCACCCGGGTGATCAGTGACCGTAAAAAACGGAAGTATTTGGAGGTAATTCATTTGGCTTTCAACGGGTCAATTGTACCGCAATATCTGACATGACTGCTGCACAAAATTATCACAACCGACTTACCGGAAACACTTCGAGCACATCGAAGCTGGTGACTACACCAGCATCACATGACCAGATAATCCAACCCACTACGGTTTCCACATATCAGAGCACTAACTGGTTGACGCACACTCAACATTATCATGGCCAAGTTTTACAATACGGTATGCCAAAACATGTGTGGAGATAGGCACACGATTAAGGCCGCGGTCATGGACAGATTTCATCCTGATTTTGGCCAAACGTCACGCGGTTGTCACGCTTATAGGCGTAGTGTTCACGTTCGAGTAACAGCCACGTATGCGTGTGTTTCTCCGGCTACATAACCGGCTAAACACTGCAGGCATGTTTTTCATTTCGTTTCCTGCTCCGTCCAAAATCTATAGACCAGCAGATTCGAAATGAAAACCTGCGTTCAGAAATGTAAGCGAAACCATTTCCGGAACATTCAGACCGCTGTAGACTGCAAGACGATCAATCAGCTGCCACCGCTCGAGATCTTAACACCGCCTTCCGGCCTTCTTAGGGGCGGGTTGTCTGGGAGGACTCCGCCAATCAAACGCGAGCCAACCCCTCCGCCACCGCCAATGGCGGGTGACTGCAACGCAATCAGCCACGCGCCGCAAAACGGCCTCGGGCTCTCGTTCCGCGCGACTGCGTCCTCCCAGTCGCCGCGCGGGCCGAGTGGACGCTGCTCCCCGGCTGTAGCGATGACCCACGCCACCGCCGCTGCTTCGGAGCGGGTGCCGTGCTGCCTCGCGCATGCCCAGACCGCCTCTGGAAGCGGGAGTGCGCCGGCCGGCGGCGAGCGGCAGCCGGGGGGCCAAGACGCCCAGTGGGTGGCGCACACCCCCAGCCGGACCACCATACTGCTGGCTTATTACCAAGAGGCTTTCCACCAGGCATCGGGCGCCCAGCATAGAGGTTCGTCTGCTGGCGTATGAGTGGGGGGGGGAGGGGGGGACTTGGTGCCCAAGGGCTGTCAGCACGAGCTGCTGGCGACGGGCATGTGAAAAAATTATACCGCAGGTGCGAGCCTGCAAACTTTGAGAAAGGAGCAACGGAATGGTCGTTTAATTGCTTCGTTTGATCGTACTTTGCTTTTTTTATTTATTATATATTTTTGTTTTCTTAATTCTTCACTTGTCAACGTGTGATTCCCTGCGCGCCTGCGCCCTTTAAATTCTTTATTTCGCTGAAAACTGTCCACCACCCATACCGCATTTTACCGCACACGGCATATTGCCATACATTCCACCGTATGCCGCACTTTTCGCCAGTGTATGCTGCTGTTGTGAGACTGGGCTCCGTGAAAGGACGTCTGGTGGTCAGTGTGGTATGCCGGCTTTGACTTTGTGTGCAAAACGTCTGTTCGAGCAACAGTTTTGTGCCTTGGGGACTAGAGAGATGGAATAAAGCACCGCAATTGATGTGTAAATCGACGAGCAATGCCACAAGCAACGGTCGCGTGAACAATTCGTCTAGTGTGACACCAGTTACAAACCTGGTCAACGCATGAAGAAATAACTTTGACATTCGCTTATAAATTCTGCCACTTCGTATTGCCATTTAAGGCACATTTCTCTTACACTAATATCGTAGACGTCATCACGGTCCTGACGGGTAAAAGCTGTAGTCCTCGGCTTCTGTAAACATATTTTTAGCCAAGGACGATGGCTCGCTTGATTTTCCGTCCACCCGCACAAGATGGCCAAATGCATCTCGTCGAATCAGATCTAAATGGCTTGGAAGTTATGGAAATCATGGGTCGAAAATGAACAGTTAGATACAAATACGTTGGATGGAAATGGACAGCAAGGCATACCGTAATCAAAGGTAAGTTACTTACGTAGTCCAAGGTCAGGTCTGGTCAGGTCTTCCGATGTGTTTGCTTCCAAATTGTAGTAAGCCATATTGATAGCGCCTAACTTCATCACATTTTCTAACAAAACGTGAAGCCAAAGTCGGAGCCTATGGTCTAGACGACGCAAAATAGATCAATTCTAGTGCATTGACTCGACCTAGTCCACAACGCATTTACCTTGGGGCACGAGTTTTGCAGGCAAGGAAGCCTGTTGCAACATCCATCCATCCTGCAAATGGCGGGCTTCGCCCTGCACGTTTGTTCTCACTAGTGTCTTCTTTTGGGTCTCAAAGAGTCAGTTTTTCAAGTTGGTTTTACAAGTCTGAACGAGTCGGTTTTGGACGCCGCCTTCAACGCGAAGGTTGGAGTGTCCAAGGTCCAGAGAGTCCAAAGTCCAAGTCCGAGCAGCTCGTGATGGTATGCGTATGTAGGTCGGGTATATAATTTACAGTATCACCTGGGGCTAAGCCAACCATAATATAAATGTTAGCTCATCCCGGCATTACGATAATCGGTAAATCATTAGGAAGCGGTTGGCATTGATCGCAGCCACCGATCAAGGCAAAGCTTGATCACCATGCCACTAACTGGGCTGCAAACTGGACAGTCGTGCACGTACACGGACATAGCTCTGAGATCATTTGTATGCGCACACGGCCATACAATGGCGTGATATCCGTAGATATACACATCCAGACATGTATGGCATAACTGCAAGTAAAACATCCTACCTTGTGTCGGACAAGCGAGGTGACAACAGATCAGTGCCGGTATCATGTAGAGTAGATGTTGCCATGTAGGGTAGATTTGCCATGCAAAGTAGATATTGTCATGCCGAGCAGATGCTTTCTTGTAGAGTAGATGCTACCACACAGAGTAAATGTTGCAAAAACCCAACTAATGGAAGCCCAACGTGCTTCAAACCCATCACAAATTATTTCATCCACGCATTGGTTACGTTCATGTAAATGACGTAGCATTCTAGGCTTAATTTACGAAGCTCACTGCCCGCCATTTGAATGACACCGGTTTGGCCATTTCAACAAACTCAAATCGATTAGCTTCAATTGCAAATTGGTAACATGGGATTTGGAAACATTCCTACCAAAATATTTATCTTTACTTTGACCAAACGTATTCGTGTTTAAAATCGCAGCTAACCTAGTAAAGATCTTTATATTTCGGTTTTTCGTCATGTATATTCGAAAACAACTCTGAAATTATAACCGAAAACAATCGCAATCACCCAATAGCGCTAACTACAGGACGTCTTTCTTCAAAATTGTTACACCGTTCTGAGCGCATGTGTCTTGCACTTACCGCGTTTTGTTATTTGAAAGCGCATTTAATTGAACAATGGTGGTGAATTGCAGCCAAAGCGATTCTTGCTGCGAGCATCCCGCCGCTGAGATATATTTGCCTCTGCTTGCAGCACGGATAGTCATTGAACGGCGGATGGGACACTTAACGTGGGCATATCTCATTGGATAATGGTGGACTACATTCTGCAATGCATGACCGGGTTTCCGGGGTGCGTGCATACACACACACACACACACACACACACACACACACACACACACACACACACACACACACACACACACACACACACACACACATACACACACACACACACACACACACACACACACACACACACACACACACACACACACACACACATACACACACACACATGTGTATATATATATATATATATATATATATATATATATATATATATATATACAGGCTTCTCCCATGCATATATATATATATATATATATATATATATATATATATGCATCCTTCCCTCTCTCTCTTCCACCCCACTCCCTCTCTCTCACACCCTCTTCTTCTCCCTCTCTCTCTCCCCCCCCCCCCTTTCTGTCACTCTCACCCTCTTTTAGAACCGTTACGCCATGTACCGCCCAACAAGTTCATTGACATGGATGAAGCCACGCCGTCCGGCTACTTGAGACTCGCCGGTCGAACCCACGTGAATTGGACGGTGATCCGTCCAAATCCAACAGCATGCAGCATAGCAATAGCATCGCCGATCTGCAAGGAAGCAGAAAAGTAGCACTTTGCTGCGGATCTATCCGCGCGACTGCCGATCCAGCGTGATTTGACCTGGTGGTCTCTGATGTCCGCTCCCCTGCAGGCGTTGGTTGGCCCCGAAGGGTTCGGTGGCTGGCCTCCTGAGGCTGGCACGACAGGCTTCTCCCACCGCAGGCTTCTCCCGCCACAGGCTTCTCCCACCGCAGGCTTCTCCCGCCACAGGCTTCTCCCACCGCAGGCTTCTCCCGCCACAGGCTTCTCCCGCCACAGGCTTCTCCCACCGCAGGCTTCTCCCACCGCAGGCTTCTCCCACCACAGGCTTCTCCCGCCACAGGCTTCTCCCACCGCAGGCTTCTCCCACCGCAGGCTTCTCCCACCACAGGCTTCTCTCACCGCAGGCTTCTCCCGCCACAGGCTTCTCCCACCGCAAGCTTCTCCCACCACAGGCTTCTCCCACCGCAGGCTTCTCCCGCCACAGGCTTCTCCCGCCACAGGCTTCTCCCACCACAGGCTTCTCCCACCACAGGCTTCTCCCACCACAGGCTTCTCCCGCCACAGGCTTCTCCCACCACAGGCTTCTCCCACCGCAAGCTTCTCCCACCGCAGGCTTCTCCCACCACAGGCTTCTCCCACCGCAGGCTTCTCCCGCCACAGGC
Source organism: Pollicipes pollicipes (assembly GCF_011947565.3). Lineage (NCBI taxonomy): Eukaryota > Metazoa > Arthropoda > Thecostraca > Pollicipedomorpha > Pollicipedidae > Pollicipes > Pollicipes pollicipes. The sequence goes on from NW_023595962.1 coordinate 608,062, forward strand.
TTCTCCCACCGCAAGCTTCTCCCACCACAGGCTTCTCCCACCGCAGGCTTCTCCCGCCACAGGCTTCTCCCACCGCAAGCTTCTCCCACCACAGGCTTCTCAAACCACAGGCTTCTCCCACCATAGGCTTCTCCCACCACAGGCTTCTCCCACCACAGGCTTCTCCCACCACAGGCTTCTCCCACCACAAGCTTCTCCCACCACAGGCTTCTCCCACCACACGCTTCTCCCACCGCAGGCTTCTCCCACCACAAGCTTCTCCCACCACAGGCTTCTCCCACCACAGGCTTCTCCCACCACAATCTTCTCCCATCACAGGCTTTTCCCACCGCAGGCTTCTCCCACCGCAGGCTTCTCCCACCACAGGTTCCTCCCACCGCAAGCTTCTCCCACCACAGGCTTCTCCCACCACAGGCTTCTCCCACCACAGGCTTCTCCCACCACAGGCTTCTCCCACCACAAGCTTCTCCCACCACAAGCTTATCTCACCACAGGCTTCTCCCATTACAGGCTTCTCCCACCACAGGCTTCTCCCCTCGCAGGCTTCTCCCGCGCGCTGGCACTGGGGTGTGAAGGCTGCACATGCTGTCGAACTACTTCCTAGCAAACTGCTGCCTGACCACAGCTGCTAGCTGACCTGAGCTTATCCCTGACCTGAGCTCATCCCTGACCACAGCTGCTCGCTGACCTAAGCTCATCCCTGACCTGAGCTTATCCCTGACCACAGCTGCTCGCTGACCTGAGCTCATCCTTGACTTGAGCTGCTCCCTGACCACAGCTGCTTGTTAACCTGAGTTTATCCCTGACCACAGCTGCTCGCTAACCTAAGCTCATCCCTGACTTGAGCTGCTCCCTGACCACAGCTGCTCGCTAACCTAAGCTCATCTCTGACTTGAGCTGCTCCCTGACCACAGCTGCTTGCTAACCTGAGCTTATCCCTGAACAGAGCTGCTCGATGACCTGAGCTTATCACTGACCACAGCTGCTCACCGACCTGAGTTCATCCCTGACCTGAGCTGTTCGCTGACCTGAGCTTATCCCTAACCTGAATTGTTCCCTCACCTGATCTGTTTGCTGGTGTGAGCTTATCCCTGACCTGAGCTGCTCTCTAACCACAATTGATCGTTGACCTGAGCTTATCCCTGGCCGCAGCTGCTCGCTGATCTAAGCTTCTCCCCGACCTGAACTGCTGCCTGGTCACTTTGCCTGCCTCGTGTCAGCTCAGTTACTATAAATGCCGCTTCGACCATGCTGTATGTAGTCCATGCTGTTCGTGTCGGAGGAGTCTTCACAAAGAGCTCCTCCAAGTCGCCGTGGGGATCCTCGACCCTCCTCGAGGCGTCGCACGATCGACTTCCACCGGAAGACCGGCAAGTCCGGAAGGTCCAGACCTTCTATCCGATCTCGCATCGCCAGCCCGTGTCGGCTGACGTCGTTTTCGACCCGTTGAGTGCTGGCACCCGGCTGCACGCCCTCTGCACGCCCTCTGCACACCCTCTGCGCTCATTCACACACCACCTCTGCACTCACTCACACACCAGCCGGCAACTGCCTTCACTTGGTCTGCAAGACGCTGTGCCGTTCCTGACGCTTCAATGCTCCATATATAACCTGATGTGTCTAGTCGGTAAGCGAGTGGACGGGGTCGCGACGATTCAAAGCGGCCGCGGTCTCAGTCGGCTTGCTTTGAGTGCAGTCTCAGTCGGCTTGCTTTGCGTGCAGTCTCAGTCGGCTTGCTTTGCGTGCAGTCTTAGTTGGCTTGCTTTGCGTGTGCTGAAGCGAATCTCTCATCAACGACGAGGGCTTGCCTTGACTGACTGAGGCGTGCCGACGTCGGACCACTCGACTCCTGTCGCGGCGTGCCACTGTCAGTAGAAAGGTCGCCATCACCTCCTCACAGCCACCACTCACAACGTGGCGTGCCACGTAACGCTGCCTCGGCGCTCGCTGCTGGCATCCTGTCGGCCAACGGCTCCATGAAGCTCAGCGTATAGGTGAACATGCCGCCCTTCGGCGGGAGCCGCGGCCGCATGAGCTGATCGGTAGACAACACCGTCTTACTTCTTATCAACACCGGTGGGCGTCAACGTCTGTCACGTGGTGCGGAGTAAAAGACATTTGTATGAGACTGTTCTTTGCGACATATATTTTATAGGTAATATCCTAACTGATTATACGATTTTTATAGTGCTACCGGTGCTACTAAATTATGTGAGGGTCATTTGCCTCCTTTGAGATGAAGACATCTATATGTCAGCCTGCCAATGCAGGAAAGGCATCAAGGGAATGTGCTGGGGAATGTACCAGCCTCAGAGACATCAAGGGAATGTGCTGGGGAATGTACCAGCCTCAGATGCATCAAGGGAATGTGCTGGGGAATGTACCAGCCTCAGAGACATCAAGGAAATGTGCTGACTTACGGAGGGGAACGGCTGAAGCACACACAAAGTCGTTTATCTCTACTGGGCGTGTCTACGCCTAAGACAGCTCAAAGACCATCCGCGCAATCACAGTCCACGTACCGGTTCGTGTCTCGAGCCATGCATTTTCCGATATTCTATCACTCAGGCCTTATATTCGCCAAGTTTTTGGGCCTGAAGTGGTCACGCACACCTGATGACGGGTTTTTTGGTTCCAGACATTCGCCGCTATACAGCGCCGAAGCCAGACTCCGGTGCTAACGGCAAGGGAGTTCACATCACCGCCAAAAGCCCGAGCCAAGATGGTCCCGTCCCTCTCACCAAAAGCACCAACCGACGAGCAGATCCGTCACGAAGCCGCGTTCAAATCCTGGCCGGAGAGCTGCGCCGCAAACGCCGCGAGAACGCTAACACGCGCGAGCGGCGGCGAATGCGGCGCCTGAACGCCGCGTTCGACCTGCTGCGGGAGTGCCTGCCGCAGTGTGTCGACTGTCCGCTGTCCAAGCACGAAACATTGCAGATGGCGATGGAGTATATTACGGCGTTGCAACAACAGCTGGCGTGACCAAAACGACTCCTTGTTGGCGGCCGTGACGTCGCGTTAACGATTGCTTGTTGGCGGCCGCGACGTCATGTACACGACTGCTTGTTGGCAGCCGTGACGCCATGTAAATAACTCCTTGTTGCCAGCCGTAATATCATGTAAACAACTCCTTGCTGGCAGCCGTGGCGTGATATAAACGGCTCTTGTTGGCAGCCGTGACGTCATGTGAATAACTCCTCGTTGGCAGCCGTGACGTCATGTAAACAACTCCTTGTTGGCAGCCGTCACTTCATGTAAATAACTCCTTTTTAGTAGCCGTGACGTCATGTAGACAACTCCTTGTTGGCAGTCGCGAGGTCACGTGACGAATTTTCGAAGAATCTGTCCGACGGACGCGATCACCGGTGAACTGATGCGACTTTGTGGACGCAGTCTGTAAAGAGACCTTGAAAATAGTTGTCCGGGACTAAAGAAGGCAATGAGCTTGGAATGATGTAGCACGCATTTCCCTTACGCCATGACGTTGAGTATTGGGAGTTGGGCACATGGCTGATGATCTGTCTTGTTTTTGCTCTCTCGCTATGATGCCATGCCAGACTCATTATCAGAGAAAACTTATGTGGCGCTTTCTGTTGTCATGTAGGCCAGTCGCCTGTAATTATTTTGACCGGGAGCGGTGCAGTAGGGGAAGGAGGAACGGCTTGATCAATTACCCCCTCTCCCATGCCGGCAAGCAGAGGAGGCAAGGGTGTGTTTTTTCTTCAAAATTGTAGGAGGCCTCTCTTTCCAAAGTCAAGATTTTGTATTCGTACACATTTCATTAAAAATTAGGTAAAGTTGACCTCCATAGCTGAGCTAGGGGTACTAAATCAGGCTTAACAGAACTTATCCTGCTTCAAGAGCCCCATTTTCTGGATCAAAATGCCGTCTTTGTTTATAAAGGGCCCCTTTGCTAGTTCAGAAGGCTCCGTCATGGAATAGGATCCCGTGTTCTGGATTAAGAGACACGTTCTATGCATCAGGAGGCCCCATTCTCGATCAGGAGGCCCCTTACATGCATCAGAAAGACGCTACTCCAGCTCAGGAGACACCGCGTGTTGGGATAGCGAGACTGTCTGCCGGATTTGAAGGTCCTCTTTGTAAAGCGGGAAGATTCTGCTCTGGATTAGGAGACTCTCCTTTGCACCAGAAGGCCGTTTTATGGAGCAAGGTGTACTGTCCTGAAAAAGGGAGGCCCTCTGCTGGATAAGGGGTCACTTGTCTCAATCACAAGGCCCTGTCCGGGACTTTTAGGTCTCGACATTTTTGGTATGGATATTGATAGGTCTAACACTACTCTTATAGGGGAATAAGTGTCCCTTCTCTTTCAATACGATGCTGTTCTGGAGGCTCTCCTGGGAGGAGCCCCCCATTTCTTCCTAGAGGCCTCCTGGAATAAATGCCGCCGTCCCCCGCCCCCGCCACTCAAAACTTTGGCGCCACCCCTTACCTCAACACTGTTTTATTTTCATTTTCACCGATTTGCCATGGCCAAAAGCACCCCTCACTAGTCACAAAATAAATGTTGCAGATGTTTCGAGCGAGGCTGTGCTAATAAAGCATTACATAAGTGGCTATTCTCTTACGCCTTTCCATCTTCTTCAGTTCACTGCAGATTGTTTGGCGCAGGCTGTGTTTTGATGGAATCGGACTAAACTGTTTCGTGAATTGTAATTTGGCTAAATTGTGAAGTTGTCTCCCCAGCTACCGCCTAAAAAAACATCAGTGTTGACTTGACTGAGAACTCGACGTGATTAAAGCTGAGTTGAAAATAGTCTTCAAATGCAAAAACAATATCAAAATGATGAATCATGAAAAGACAGGAAGCAATCCAGAATGTAACCACAATAAACTGCAATGAACTGAACCGAACTGCGTCTCGTGCGAAGCATTTCGGTGTGATGCTGACTGGGCTCATGGCCAAGTGGTCACCAATCTGGTCATCAATAACTTGAGATCTTGGTGAAAAAAATACAAACACGCGCTTCCTCTAAAATACATCCAACATGTGCGGAGTTGTTGAATAAATAAGTGATTTCCCCAAAGTCGTTACATAACGGCCCAGCACTGGGGCCTATCACGCCTATAGCTGTCATATGGTATTCAGTTTGTATACGCTGGCATGCGCGGTTCAGTAGAGCAGCGTAACAGCAAACTATGAATATTTTCCGTAGCATATGGAGACGAAGCAAGTGCTAGCAGCTAGCTAGCATTGTGGACAAGACAATGTAAATAGTACGTGCATAATGCATGCGCTTACAAAACATATGTTGGGCATCCAAGGTGGGATGGTTAGACCTCAGCTTTCAGAGCTAAAGAGAACACGTGAAATAAGCATGAGTTGCGTGGAATAGGATATCCACTGATTCAATCATAAGCATCGTGATGCACTGGTGATTGGGAACAGAGTTATTCTGTATTACTGATAACACGAAACAGGTTTTTATTGCATTTTTTATGTGAGCTGGCTGCTGTCTCATGTTGTAGCATCGCACAAGCTGTATGCAGCTGTGTTATCAAGGTAGAAGTCAATGTTGGATTTTATTGTGCCATATTAAGTTTTTTATCAACAATTATTGCACACCATTCCGTTGTCAGCCTGCGTAGCCACTGCAGGCAATAATACTGCCCATATATCACTCTGAAAATGCCTGGAATGCAACTTGCATGAACATGCATGTATTAAACTGACGGCAAGCTCTGAGATAGCTACACAAATTTCTCTCAAGTGAGATATGTTTTGATGTTTTTGCAAAGAAAGCCCCCTGACCCGACAGTTTTGCCTTTTCTTTTGGTCTTGGCATGCCATTCTTGCACAGACGTAGGCGCGGAAAGGGCTGTAATTCCGGCTGTAATGGCGGTTAGTCCAGACAAACTCGGGCGACATCTCTTGGTGTAGCTAACGCCATCTGTTGACCGCAGAACCTACAACTCACAACACGCGTCAAAGCGGGACAACAAAAGATGCTCCAGATAGACCCCTGGCGATCCAAAATGCCCGACAGCTGAATATGCTGCAGGTAGTTCATTATCTGTTGGATGGTGCGCGGTGCCGCGCTCCAGTTTGGAACCGACTAGTGTTGTTGCTTTGCTTTGATATTGGGGTAGTGGAAGTCTATTGGAAGTCACCAACGCGCAGCGTCGTGGCTAAAGGCTCTGCGAATGACAGAAGCTCGTGCTAGCCACATATTCACGATGCAAGAAATTAACAATGGTTGGAAGGGCTGGCAAAGCAAGACTGACATCTTAAAGCAGCCGGTAGCTTCTTCCTCACCATTTCTTCACTTCTTCCGCGGTCTCACTGTCCACCGCTCCGACGCGCTACGCCCCACCGCCGAGACGACATTGAAAGAGTACGGCACAACAGAGGAAGCCCAACGGAGAAAGTCACGCTAGTCAGCTTCACTAGCACCTGACGGCGTGACTTTCTTGATATTCACTAGTAGCGCCATCAGCCAGGATGTTCTCACCAACTTGTCGCGTTAAAGAGGACGCCACCATCTGGGTAGGGTCATTACGTCATCACAGGGATGTCTTGTCACAGGGATATTCATCGCACAGCTGGTTGATAAGCCCGCGTGGCACGGTTGGCGACGCCAGAGTCGATCAGAATGCCCAGGACAGAGGTTGTTTTTTTCTGGAGTACGTCTGCCGCGCTGTTTCAAGTACATGATACAGAAATTAGTTTGAAGCAGAAATGAGCACATTTCTGCACATAACGGTAAGTTGTATTCAGGCCATCCGGAAGTGACCTTTGGGCAAATTCATTGCTGCCAGATGGGCGCGTTGTACATGAAGATGCATCGAAGCCAAAAAGGAAGCTTCGTTTTCCGTCAAGTCGGCAGGTCTGTTACGGTGCATAAGAGTATGAATCGGTCCTTAAACTTATCTCCTTGGATATCGGTAGATATAGTTGGTGGGGATAAGATGCCGGTTCATAATTTTTTGAAGTTGTCGTCAACCTTTCAATATGAGGTAGGTTGTTTGGTTGTCCAGGCTAGCAAAAGGCCTGCCTTGAATTTCGTCAGAAGCTCTTGCGTAAATTTTATATCAAAACTGTTTGAAAAGCCCCACCGGCTACGTTAGGTGCGGTATGACTATTGTCGGCGTACGTTTTTTGTTTATATATGTGCATATATATATATATATATATATATATATATATATATATATATATATATATATATATATATATATATATATCCCTCCCTCTCTCTCTCTCTCTCTCTCTCTCTCTCCTCTCTCTCTCTCTCTCTCTCTCTCTCTCTCTCTCTCTCTCTCTCTCTCTCTCTCTCTCTCTCTCTCTCTCTCTCTCTCTCTCTCTCTCTCTCTCTCTCTCTCTCTCTCTCTCTCTCTCTCTCTCTCTCTCTCTCTCTCTCTCTCTCTCTCTCTCTCTCTCTCTCTCTCTCTCTCTCTCTCTCTTGCGCTATATCTATATTGCTTTGTCAGGTCGGCATGACATGGTGCTGCATTTTGTCTGTTCATTGTCCATGCTATATGGATTCGAACCGGCTGCAGTGCAGTTTTGCAGAAGTGCTGCTATTATGGTCTTCACTGCCCGCTGAAATGGTTAATCCGTTTTGTCATACGTCATGCTTCAAAAAAGAAAAAAAGTACTTTGCTCAGGTATTCTCCATCAATGAGTCAACGCCCGCCTTCAGCCAGCACCCTTTTTCCGGAGTGGGGGCGGGGCTCAGCATGTTCCCACTGTCTTTGGGTCTCTGTAAATGTGGATGACCCTCTTAAATAAATCCCGGATCCGCCACCCTGTGATTCTCAACACCGTTCTGAACACTGAACACTGAACAACGATTTGAGTGATTTTCTGGACATCAACACAGGAACAGAACAGCTGGCATACAATCACACTAGACGCCATCAACTCTAGAGCTCCCACTAAAAAAACACTAGACGCGATGACAAACTTTTCCAAGCTTGCGAACTTTTGAAAGCTTACCCAAGCGTCAAAATTTTAACACTTGTGAGTAAAGATGTCGTTTGAACTACGAAGACAAAGAAAATGATTCGCTGACCGGCAAGGCCTGAGGCCTCGGGCCAACTCTGCAGCTCCATTAAATCAACGACTAAGTACAGATTTTCTCAGTGCGCCAACACTTTCTCAGCGCGCCAACTCTTTCAAAACAATCGCATTACACACAACAGCATCAAAGACTCTTACTGCATGAAAGCTAGACACTTTTTCGTTTGGACTGATGGGTCTCCAACGACAGATGAAATTGACCAAACTTGATGCCTAACATACACTTGACCTGCGCAGCGGTTGCTAACACTTAACATTTAACCCGGTTGTTAAGCCTAACAAACCCTTAACAGCGTTAAGCCATTTTGACGTTGAAGAATCACACAAGCAAAAGCACACACACACACACACACACACACACACACACACACACACACACACACACACACACACACACACACACACACACACACACACACACACACACACACACACACACACACACACACACACACACACACACACACACACACACACACACACACACACACACACACACACACACACGCACACACACACGCACACACACACACACACACACACACACACACACACACACACACCACACACACACACACACACACACACACACACACACACACACACACACACACACACAGTGTGAGCTTGCAGATCACATGACATTCTTTCTTGAAATTTTTTACGTCATCGATTTTTTACGCGTTCGAGTGGGTGGCACGCTGCCTGACCGCTACCAACAGTAGGACACCGTTCCCCAAGGGAACGTTCTTAGCGTAGGTCTTTTTGCGCTGATAATGGATGACATCGCCGACTGCCTGCCCTCCACCATGAGTTGGTTATTGTTTGAAGATGACTTTGCCATCTGATGCACGGTATCGAAGACGACGTCCACGGAAGGGCAGCCTTAGCTATGCCTCGTTTGACCGACTGGAGCCATGCACGTGCTTGTGTAGACGCTGGAGGTTCTCGTATGACCCGAACGAGAACATTTCTGGTAAAGTTCGGTGAGCCGCCTCTGTTGCTAGGGACAGCGCGACGTCCTTTGACCCACACCACAATGGTCTCACAATTCCCGGGTTGTAGAGCGTTTGAGTCCGGACGTTGGTCAAGGTCACGGTCGAGAACAAAGCTCTCGGACATAGATCCGTTCTCCCCAGAGAGCCGGCCCGCATCATTGCGACCGATGTCTCCGCGTGTCCGAGACAAATTGGATGAGGCGAACACCACGCCGGAGGGCACACCCCGCACTCTTTGGGACCCAGCTCGTTAGCGACGCATGACGCAAAACCATGCTTTGGAGCTTTACCAGCGTCTTAGAAGTGGGTCTTCCCCGCGAGAGCTTTTCAGCTGTGGAGCAAAATGGGCGATACGAAACCCCCAGTTTGGGTCATAACACGACACGTAGAATGGAGGGAAAATGGCACCCTTCTCATATCTTACAAAAACACGCCATTGGAGTGATAATGCGGTCAAAAACAATCCCGCAAGCCTCAGAGCTGTGCAGCGCACCGGTAAGAAGCTGGAAGCAGATGAAAATACGCGATGACGTCACAAACCTTGTTTTGCAACTCGCTCTAGCATGAGAAGTTAACGGAGTATAATGCTTTCAGAAAGGTCATCAGAAAGCCAAATTCCATATGCCTCCGAGAGGTGGGTTGACTTAACACTCAATGTCAGCTAGGTACATACAGTGACCCAGTTTCACCTTTGGCGCCATTTCCTGAAGAAACAAACACAGCGCCTCCGATTTTCTTCAAACCAATCCACCTTCGCGACCAACGTATTTCCGTTCAGACAAAAAAGCATTCGATGGGACCTTTGCAAGATTGGTCGCAAATCTAATTTCAGCACTGGCGGACCACGCCCGGCGGCACACGGTGCACCGATCAGCCGGTAGCGGGTGACCAGGCGCGATGACCTCGCTCCGCTGAGAGCTGTGGCCATGACCTCGAAACCACTCACTTCAGTCATAGAACCAATCACTCGTTGGACACTCTTCCGGAACTCTACAACACTGCCTGAGTGGCGAGTGCGTGTTAGTCGATCTTGCGGCTTCGCACTTGTCCGTCACGCGTCGCGTGCATGGCAACGTCTTGCGTTCCGAGTGCTTACAGCACATCGACATGAAAAGACGCAAACGAGTGATCTGAACTCGCATCATTTCACTTCCAATCCAGCCTAGAGCCGCAGCAAATTCCCCTGTGTGCTGGCCCAACACGCCTGGTACCGTACACACAAAATTTGATACAGCGCGCATCTAATTCGACGCCGGCTCCAAATAAACCAGGCCGGGGTCAAGGGCGAGTCAGCGGATTTGCGTTTATGGAACCGTGTTAGGGGAATACGAAGACTTGCAGTTTTGCTGCTGGTAACAGGTGCCTCCAGGGAATCGTCACTAAAATTGATCAGCTCAGATAAGTCGAAGAACAGACAGAAGAACAGATTATTTGAGTGGTCACGGGTGTAGCCAACGCCGACGGAGAATGTGTAGTCTGCGCCCCACCAGCTTTGAGAGTTGGTGTGCCATTGTCTCACCATCTTTTCGTTTGGATTGTCTTTTTTAAATCAGAAATTCTAAATGCATTCTAAAGTGCAATGTGAGCTCCTGTTATGAACGCATCTTTCTGTGCATGAAATGCTCTTAAATTAACAAATTCAGCTGTTTCCCTTCTTCAAGCCAAGGCGCCCGTCAGCAATGCGCAACGGGTGCGAGTGTATCCCACATCAACGTCATTCCACTCCCAGACTCTGCATCCCACTCCCAGACCCAATCATTCCACTCCCAGACTCGATCATCCCACTCCCAGACTCGATCATCCCACTCCCAGACTCTGCATCCCACTCCCAGACCCGATCATCCCACTCCCAGACTCTGCATCCCACTCCCAGACCCGATCATCCCAATCCTAAACCCTGCATCTCACTTTCAGACCGTCTTTCCACTCCCATACCGTGCTGTCACACTCCCAGACCTTGCCATCTCATTCCCAAACCCTGTCGTAACAACTTCCAAAACAATTTCCATCTACGCCAGCCACTCGATGATTGGATCTATCCGTGACAATCTCTTTCCATTGAGTGAACACTTAAACTCGGCTTATTCGCTGAAAAGACTGCCGGATCATTGTCTCTTGACATCCACGAAGAGGTGAAGCACTATGGGCGGCGACAGTGTTGGCAGTTGGCATTCACAAACACCTAATTACGGCGGCAACCCGACGCAAACCTTATGTTACTTTCAACTTCACTTTAATTCAATTTTATTGTAATTTTAACTTTATGTAACCCGCTGTTGATCTTAACTTCATCTCAAGTCTTTCAATTTTAGCTTTATTTTCATTTCATTTTAATTCTAATGACGGCATCCCGACGCGGATGCGCCAGAATCGTCTTACGCGCCAGACAATCATCTTAAACGACACAACCAAATGCTGAGCATTGCCGACTAACGGGAAGTTTCGCCTTGAACCAGGCGTCTTACTAGAGCTTTTTAACAGTGAGCTGGACTAGCTGGCCGCGGTCACAAACCAAATGTTGGTACAACATACGACAGTTTATTCTCAGCTCACGAGGGAAGCCTCGGTTTAAACCACATTCAAAACCTGCGTGCTCCGGTAAGTAAACATATAAGGCCTCTAAAAAGTAGAGTTTTCGCTCCTCCGGGCATTTGGGAGACACCTAAGATCGATGTAGTCGGCCCCGAAGCGCTGAGGGCGTCCTAGCCGACTAACATAAAGGTCTTCACCAACAAAACAGGCCATCCAAAAAGGGAAACCCCAGACCAGCCCACCAAGGACAAAAAAACCACGCCGTTTAGTATGACAACAAAGACATCATTCTTAAGACGCTCGAGTGTTGCTTTTTCAAATTTTCCGCGATGCGCATTGCCCACCGCAGCTCGCAGATCGCAACGCAAACTACGTTGGAATCGCGACGCAGCGCTCACGGTCGGCGGAGTAGCGCGCCGAAGTCCACAGGACGGGTCGGCGAGGCGTCCATCCCAGTCCGCAGCCAGCACCTGAGGAGCTGACGTCAGCAGCTGATGAGCTGACGTCAGCTCCAGGGCGAGTGACGTCAGCTTAAGAGCGAGAGACGTCAGCTCCAGAGCGAGAGACGTCAGCTCCAGAGCGAGTGACATCAGCTCCAGAGCGAGTGACATCAGCTCTGGAGCGAGTGACGTCACCCTGCGGGGGCAGTCGCTCTGCTGCTCAAAATCTCCATGCTCATCTGCAATCCGGCCACCGTGGGTCGGCCACCGCGGGTCCAGCCACAGGCCCTCCGGCCATCGCGGGTCCAACCATAGGCCCTCCGACCACCGCGGGCCCAGCTACGGACCCTCCGGTCACCGCGGGTCCAGCCACAGGCCCTCCGGCCACCGCCGGTCCAGCCACACGCCTTGCGGCCACCGCCGGTCCAGCCACAGGCCCTCCGACCACCGCGGGTCCAGCCATAGTATATATCTGTTTGCGTTTTGCACCGTTTAAGATTATGGGCCGGATGCATTGCCATTTTTAGCCAAATTGTGTTTTCAACCGCGTAGCGCATCCTACCAGACAATTGGATTCAACGTGTTTTTCTTATCCGTGTTGTCGTCGCAAAAGATATGTAACATTACGTTCTCTCAGAAAACTCCCTGTGTGGCGTTTTCTTACGGTGTATTTAACTGGTAGGCATAATTTCAGTTACCTGATACCATGTTGTGCATTAAGACTATTCTTCCGTTGTTGCCCCAATGCCGGGTCAGCAATTACTTCACTGTTAACACAGCTGCGTTGATCATGTTCTTACTGCATGTAATGTTACCACCCAGGTTGATCAAAGAGCCTAACTTAAAACCCCCTTTCATATGGTTTAATATACTTCTCGTGTCAGCGTGACCATCGCGAAACATATGTAGCATGAGTTTCTCTGAGACAAATTCCGTGTACTCCGTGCTCTTGTGACCCATCTCCCGTATGCTTTATCTCACATCTGCTCACAGCAGGCAATTAAAGAATAATGGATACCGCATGCCAGAGGGTGACGTTGGTGGTGAACATTAACCAAACTGAAATTAAAATTACATATTTATTATGTTCAACGTCTTGGAAATTTTCAATTGCCGCACCATTTTACAAAGCTCTCACGAAAAGAGCGGTGGGGAAAATACCGTTCTCATTGCAACGGAGAACCTTTGTGCACTTAAAACCGCCCTTAAGTATCTGAGTAACGTGGTCCGTCAACCACGCAACCTAGGCGACACTCCGCCCTGGGACGCGACCTCTCGCGGTCCGCGCACGGGCGCAATAGTGGCCTTGGAGCCTTGTGAGACGACGCCGGCGGTGATCAGAGCCGCGGCTGCGCTGCCGGCGCTCAAGTGAAAACTCCATGGGCGTGGCCAGGGGCAATACGAAGGGAGGACTGGAGGGCATACCACTGACGCCATACGCCACTGACGCCACTGACGCCATAGGCATGCCACTGACGCCAGTGACCATAATGAAAGGTTCATGACGTAATATGGGGGGGGGGGGGACACGAGCTATTACCAAACCAAATCCTGTGAAAAAGCAGATGTTTTCTGTTACAGGTTAGTGTTCTGATTCCAACAGAGCGCGATGTTCTAAGCTTAATCCATTTATAAGAATGGCAATGCCTAATAATAACAAAAAACAAAAGCACTTAACAACATCGCATTATTCCATACTGAAATCGGCTTTGTTCACCTCCAAGATTCGTCGCTGGATCGGGCCCGCAGCGATCCGGGCCGCCACGTCCCGTCGCACCGCCTTACCCATGTCTTCCATGCCCATGTCTTCCATGCCCATGTCATCGTGTCCATGCCTTACCCCGACGTCTATCGTCTTCGCCGAGCAAAACCGGAGGCACGTCACCGCTGCAGACCGACGCGAGCTAAGCGTGAGCTCGTCGCAGACCGACGCCAGCTAAGCGTAAGCTCGTCGCAGACCGACGCCAGCTAAGCGTGAGCTCGTTACGGACCGACGCCAACTAAGCGTGAGCTCGTCGCAGACCGACGCGAGCTAAGCGTGAGCGCGGCGTGTCTGGGCGCCACGCCGACGATGGGTTCCCTGAGGCCGCCGACAGGAGCGGAGGCGGGGAGGGGCCCCGCCGGGGCTCGCACCGCCCGCAGTTGGCGTTCATTGCGCGGTAGAGGAGGTACGCCCACAGGAGGCGCCGGAGGAGCACGGCGGAAGGTGAGAGCGACCTGTCTGAAACAGGGCACGACCGCTGAGAGTTGTTTGCTAGCTGCTAGAAAGCTAGAAATGTGATTAGATGGCTAGCTAGAATGTGTCTCATGTGGCTACAAAGCTGCGGTATCTCTTTTTGTTTGACGTTTTCTCATTGGCGTAACCAAGCGGGGAGGGGCTTTTGGGGCGCGGTCTCTTCCGCTGGAGGTGGGAAGGAGCTCCTGAAACGGAAGGTTTTGAAACCTTTGCCAGTTTGAAAAACCCGTGCGTCTCTCGGACCCCAGCGGGCCAAATTGGATCCCAAGCCGACCCGATTTGGCGATTCTCTGGGCGTAATTTTGGCCATCTCATTTTAGGCATCAGGACGCTGGAAAACCATTTCGGTAGGTCGAACCCTTTGCGGAGACCAAACCAGGTCTCCAGACCTGGTCTGGATCTGGAAGCGGAGACCAGACTAGGAACTTGATGCGCTGAAAGCTATTTAGTGCATAAACCAGAAGCAGTTTTGTAGCATTATATTGACGTGATCTTTATGGTAGAATGTTGTCAGTGCTAATGCTTGGCACTGACAAATTTCCTTTTTTATCTAACTCTTGAGTTGTTTTTGTGTGCGTCATTACAGCCCACTCCTAGCCTGCAAAATACTAATATGAAATACCAATCCATCTGCGTTCTTATGCCTAGCAGGCTTAGTACTTCTATTTTCTAGCTGGGTCTTTAAAATGTTCTGTTCCTAATTTGGATGCCTATGTACCGCCCTATGTGTTGTGATGAAAAGAGACGGGCATTCGATAGGGATGGACCCTCGATAGGGATGAAGACGCGATGGGGACAGACATTCCATATGGATGGATACTCAGTAGGGACGGACACTCGATAGAGACGGACACTCGTTAGGGATGGACACCCCTGGCCACCAGTTTATGGGTGATGGAAGGCAAAGACATCACTGGCGCCACCGACATACTACCGCAGCTTGGACGCCTTGATGCCCCACGCGGCCAACTTTCGGTCCAACTTTCAGTCCAGCCTTCGGTCCCATGTTCGGTCCAACTTTCGGTCCCACTTTCGGTCCCACTTTCTGTCCAACTTTCGATTCCACTTTCGGTCCAACTTTCGGTCCCACTTTCGGTCCCACGTTCGGTCCCACTTTCCGTCCAACTTTCGGTCCAACTTTCGGTCCCACTTTCGGTCCCACTTTCGGTCCCACTTTGGGTCCCACTTTGGGTCCCACTTTCGGTCCCAATGGTTGAATTGTTCTTCATTAACTGCAACTCGCTTTTCATGTATCGATATGGCTTCATTGTCCTCGGAGTCGGACGCTGGAGAGTCGCTTCGGCAGGTTGAACCCGTTGAGCGCAGCGAGTTGTAATTGTGACTGCGGGCAGAATAATGTGCGCGGACGCCTTACATGCCGAGATTGAAGCTGATACCTTCGGTGGAACGAGCATTGGTATCGTATTTGCAACTTCAAATGTAGGTTGTCCTGTTATGCTCTATGCTGTTATTCATAGACGGCTGCAAAATAGTTGTACTTGGAACCATCAGCTGAAGCAGCGCGCCTGTTGGTACTCGGAACGTATCATTCTTGGAGGCTGAGGCGCCATCGTGAGGCTCTATGGAACCAATTTTATACAGTTTTATTACACATCTAATATTTCTGAAGTTGGTTTTTCTGTTGCACGTGAATAGGCAAACTTCGGGCTGCAGAGCAGGAGCTTTTGCCTTGGTATAAGTGCTCGGGTGTCGACTTCATTTAAAGATTTGCTTCAGTCCTTTTGAGTTGCTGGCTTTTCGAGGGCAGAGCTTTTGCTAGGCAGCATTTGTTGCGTCAACCTGATGCCAATTTCCGATCGTGAAATTTCGGGTCAAGAGCAGTACTTTAAGTTTCACGTGCCGCGGTGAACGAGGCGCTTGGTGTATTGCCGTCTCCCTTGAGGGTAGACGTCGTCTAGCATTTAGCGCGGCCACTGTCGCTGCTTGCAGACCATCCTCTCAGGGACAAATAACAAGCGCTTGAAGCGATTCGAACTGACCCCATCGCAGCGGCAACTGCGAAGTGAAGCACGCTTACCAACGAGCTGCTGAAACGGACATCGCTAATCCGTTTCATCCTAAGACATCAGCCCCTGACATGGAGGGAGTCAACACTGCTTGTGCCCGGACGTGGGGTTACCAGCATCCTTGATATTAGGATAGTGGTGGACCTTATCAGCATTCTTAATATTGTGATAGTGGTGGACATTATCAGCGTCCTTGATATTGGGATAGTGGTGGACATTATCAGCGTCCTAGATATTGGGATAGTGGTGAACAAACCCGGATCCCTGACATTGAGAAGGTGGATCCACTCCCGTTTTTGGAGATTAGTGAGGAGCTGTCAGTGTTTAGAAAGAACCAGGTACGAGCTCCGAAAAGCTTATTGCAGCTAAACGCTGTTGTTACTCATCACAACGTGTTATCCATCATAGCGTGCTACCCATCACAGCGTGTTACCATCCAGCGTTAGCGCTGCTTTTGACGACACACGTAGCAGGAAACAAACTGAGAGCGTTAACGGAAGTGCTCTCAGAGCGGCCACGCTTCTGCACGTGGCAATCCAAAGATATGTGACGTAAAAAAAGATATATGAAATACGTGACGAAGATATGTGACATTTGGCCGCCGCCTCCCGTGATCGGTTAAGTCAAGTCAATGCGGTCAGCCCGCAGGCGTCTGGCTTAAAAGCCTCCCCGGACTCAACTCACTTTGGTTTCACCAAACTGTGCGTAGGCTGCCAGCTTCACGCCAGCGCTGCCATCTGGTGGTGACATGGCGGTTGAATGAGATGCCGATCGATGGTGCGCAGTTAAAAGCCGTCAAACATGTGGAACAGCTGCCGCTGGGGGCTGCAGTCTTCCTGAAGTGACCTTTGTCAGTGTTTTTGTTGCAAGCGAGTCTTTAAGAATATTTGTGTGAAACCCCGTCTGCTGCGTTCTGCGCAGGGCGCCGATGTGGCAGATGGTTGGTGAGCGGCGCAAGCCAGCAAATCAAGGTTTGCAAAATTGCCTGACTGATGTGCAGCCAGCCAGCAAGTTGGCGGGCGTCATCGTAATGCATCTGCTAAGTAAACCATTCACACCGCTACGGCCTGATGCGTGTGCTGGCAATCATGCGGGAACGGATGCATGCATGCATGAGGCGCCCCATGTTTATCTGCATGATGATTCGGGGCATACGGAGCGTAAAATACGTGACGAATTGCAGAGCCCGGCAATCCAATTGAATCGTGTTCAATTTTCTACCCCGATTTATTGGCAGGCGAGGGTCGTTGCGCTTGACAGCGAGGCATGTGCGGAACGCAGCTGGGGCGCAGAAATACTGCACATGCATGCAGGGCTTCGGATAAGGAATTGTCATTGGGGGGGGGGGGGGGTAGCAATCCTGAAAATTAATATAGCCCCCATGCCTCATTAAGCAAACCTCTCAGTCGATTTCGCTGAATTTTTAAGATAGCACCGAGCGGAAAATCAATGCAACAACTACGGGTGGAGCTTCTCCAAAAATGTTGGTGGGGCCCAGGCCACGCCAAAAGCATTACAGGAGATGCCGCCGCTAGAAGGGTCGTCCAAATCAATGATGAAGTGAAAGATCTCCGAAGCTATTTCCATTTCAGATTATTTTACCCGTGCTGTCAACTGAACGCAAACGAGACGTGTTTGTTGAGTTTCAATTATCTCCACGAGTGTGCATTTGTTTTACTTCCTCCGCAAACACTGGAGAACCGCTGATAAGTTTTGTCACGTAGCAATCGATCTGAATACAATGAAAGCCCGCACGATGCATCTCACCTAACTCATTTTCAGCAATGCGGCTTCACGTAAATGCATGGTAATGGATGAATGCAGACTTAGGACATCGGACGCCAACGCCATCTTACTGAGGCCCCGAAGTTCCTAGGATAGAGATAGATGTCGTGCATCAGGTTGCAATATTTCCAAGCTGTTTTACAGCCTCACCGCAATTGACTAATGACCGGTTTGAGCACGTTAACTTAATGGTTAAACAACAGGTAGTTTTACCAAGGGCGGCTTTTCTTTACGTACATCCTGTGTCATGCACATGACAGTGCTTCAGTTGCATTTGAACTGTTGACAATTGGATGACAATGAAGCAGATCACGCCAAGAGTAGCATCAAAGCTGGAAACATTCAAATAAAAAGTCAAAAATAGGTCATTCACATGTATTGCAGGCGGCCATGGTCAGACTGGAACCAAACAGCTTCTATGACGCCACAGTTCGCTGACACGCGTGCCCCAAACGTGACCCAGTACACTTTACAGCAATCCCTCGGAGCGGAAGGACTTATTGGCAAATTCACGCCGCTTGTATTTCTCCGGGTCCGGCTGACGGTTTGCGCCTGTCTTGTCTTGCCAGGAAGGCCGCCACCGCCGGACGTGCGTCAAACCTCGTGGTGCCCAAGCAGTTGACACTGATGACAAATCGGCCGTTCACCGTTGACAGACGCATGCCCAGGCGATGGCTGCTGCGCACAATGTTGTAGTGCGATACGGCACGCTCGCTACCCATGTTGTGCGGAGTGACGCAGAGGAGCGACGACAAGAGTTGCTTGCAGACGCCTTTAGCGTTTTTCGTCATCGCCACCAGTTTGCCTTCCATACCAGGATGCCGGTCTCTGGCGTCGCTCATCTTGCGCCACTGGTCATAGGCATCTCATGTGAACTGGGCCACGCTCTCTCTGCCAAACAGCCCGGATGCCAAGCTGCGACCGGCAACGATGAACTGTTTCGCTGACCTGGACTCTATCACAGAGACCATGTCCTGCACAACTTGCTCCTGCTCGACATCGAGCCTGTCACCCAGGAAGTTCGTCGCGGCCTGAACGATCTCGATCTCATAACCCCCCCCCCCCCGGGGGGGGGGGGTTATGGGAATGGGGAGTTGTTTTGGGGCCATTGATCCATCCCCAGCCCCTTGCCTTGCCGTGGCCGTGCTGAATGACGAACATTCCCCTTGGGCCAGGAGCCAGCTCTTTCTAGCAGTAAAGACTAAAGAGTCTCAACAAGGGAACAGGATCAATGAGCCTTGACAAGGTAATGAGTGAAATAAAATATATTAGCAGAAGCCTTCCATAGCTAGCTGAATGTTGCTTTTAATACATTTTACATTTGTATCGGTCATTTTTATCGGTACATTTTTATCGGTCATACCAAATGAAATTCGGCCTAAGTAATGAGTGGATCACGTGTCTTTACTTGCAGTTCGCGAGAAACAAGTTCGCCTCTCCATCCCTCCCCTTCCCGTCAAGGCTAACACACTCCTCACTCTTCCCTTGGCACCTTTCCACACCTATGGATCTCTGATTATTTCGATATTTGGCGAATTGCATGCAATATTTCAGTTTGCTTCTATCTCCTGTTCCTGGCATGCCACGAAATCCACTAGCTATAGTGAGCCACGCCATTCGGACCTGCAGAATGCGGCAGGCCTTTCCTGCTTTCTCGCCCTGTCTTGTGACCCCGTGGACCCAAAAGACGGAACTGCACAGTGCACATCAAACTGGGGATGAAAGAGCATCAAATAGCTATCTTTTTCGCAGTGAACCGCCGTATGTCCATTGCAGACCCCATCGACCTGAAGGATTACACCATTCGACAACGGATCCACCACAGGCAATTGAATTCACGTTTATAGGTCCTTGCTTCTACCATCCGTGAGTTTGCCGCCGTTGCCAAGCAACGAATTTGTGCGTCGTTAAGTGCCTTAGCAAAAAACGGCCAGCCGCCAAGAAGTTGCTATATTAGGAAAAAGACGCTACGAAAACTAAATAGAAAGATAATAACGTCATCGTTCACAATTGTGAGCTTCAGGCATGTTCCACCATTGCTGATTTCTCTACTCAGACAGTGCATTGCCGTTCATTGCCGTTCGTTGCTTATCTCTATTTGATCTCCCACTGGAGGGGCAAAATGAGTTCACTGGGGGGGGGGGGGGGTGAATTTCGGTCACTGCGGAAGCATGTGCCCTCTCCCCCCCCCCCCTCCCAGTTGACATGTTATCCGAGGCCCTGCATGCATGTGTCATTTGGGTTTACAAAGGGAACATTTTGCAGCATCAAACTGAAATACATACGTTGCCACTGCCTACTCCAAGACAATTTCTAGCTGAATCATGCAGTGCCCGAACCACAGTGTGGAACTGCTGCACGCGCTATTCGCGTGTCGCATTTTCGCTTCACAGAACAAATGTTTGAAAGGCTTTAATCAATCTACCACTGTGGGTTACGGTTAGGTTTTGGCGCTCTGTAAGAAGCGGGGCCAACCGCAGGGGTCTAAGCTGTATTGACTCAGCCGTCTGCGATGTTGGAACGGCTACAACAGTTAAGCTCTTTCGAGGGTGCATTTTGTCGCCGTGGGGTATCGGGGGCTGTGGTGCTTTTTTCGGTGGTTTTTAAACCATTCACATTACGTACTTACAGCAACGTAGTCGCAAACGTAAACTGATGAAATGGCTAATCATCTCATAGAAGCCCATAAACGAGGTCACTCCCAATAATAAATATCACTACTACGCTGCGACGTGCCCATATGCTATATGTGCACAAAGAATGTGCCTGTGCCTATATGCCCACAACAATGAGCATCGAAGAGTTTCAGTGCTCAGATTTTGGAGAAGCTCTACTTTACGAGACCGCTCCCTAGGCTGTACATGGCCATACACGTCTTGCACATACACGTCTGGCACATACACGTCTTGTACCTACTCGTCACTTCATCGCCGCTCCGCCTCAGTCGTCACTAGTTTTTCCCTCATCAGCGCTCGCGACCACGCACAGAAGCACTCGTCCTGTTCTCGATGAGGGGTGGGGGTCGTCTCGTCTTGACGTCTCCGTCAAGACGAGACGTCCCACGCTCCATGCCTCCATACGGGTGTGAAGGCAGGGTTTCCACCCTGTTCCCCAGGCTGCCTCGCCAGCCACGTGCACGCCCCCCCCCCCCCTTCCTTTCAGCGACTTTCGTCGGCGAGAGCCGTCAGTGATCGGCTGTCAAGGCCGCCGACGATCGTTTTGTCTCCGGAGGTCAGAAGAAGCCCTGGGCGTACCCGTGACGCCACGAGGACAGGCCGAGACCAAGCTTGGTTGCCTCCTTCCACCGCCTGGCAGCCTGCCCTCGACGCACCAGACGACAGCGCTGTGCTTCCGCTGATGCGAATCGGAGGCACAGCGTTAAATCACATGAAGCACGCCCTCCTCCGGGCTGCGGCGACGGAGGCACCGTCTGGACGATCAGCCCGTCGAACCGCGTCAGTAGCCAGGACGAGCGGGCTAGGGGCAGGAGCCTCCGGGCAGCGAGGCGCACGAGGGCCCCGATCCGGATGGAGCGGTTGCTGTCCCTGCGCGCAGCTGCCCACTACATGGCCCTGCCCAGTCGTGCCCGCCGACAAGTTTCTGCGCGACGCCGAGCGTCGATAGTGACGTCACCTGATGGCGCTGGTCGGGGTCGAGCCAGCGCTGGCTGGTGCTGACCCCGGCCGGCCCGGCGCCGGCGGAGCCGGTCAGCCGGCGCCAGCCCGCTGTCTGGCCAGCAGCCCGCCAGGGGAGGGCACGGCGCCTCCGATGCGCCGAGCCACGCAGCCGAGCTGCTGGCTCGAGGCTAATCCACGTCTTCGTCATCAGTGTCCGCCGATCCACGTCTCCGGCGTCAGTGTCTGATTGTCCACATCTCCGTCGTCAGCATCCGCCGCTCCACGTCTCCGCTGTCAGCGTCCGCTGCGGCAGGTGACGTGGCGGACGTGGACGTGGCATTGGGAGTGGCCATGGAAGCTGAGCTCGACAACAGGAACGCGGGGCGAAGGCGAACTGTCGGCAGAGTCTCAGCCATGCGGTCGTTACCTGAACCATGTAGAGCTCTGAAAAGCCTCCTCAGAGACCGTTGTATCTTAAGCTGCACTTTTTGCCGGCGAAGTTTCCTGGATGGATTCACTTTGCTAGCTGTTTTATTACTTCGTTATCTTCCGGGATCAAATTAAACCAGCATAAGTTAGCTGTTTGCTCAAGCATGCCGGCAACCCAGTGACAAGCACAAAACACACGAACAAAAACTGAATGCAGCATGGAGCAAGATGCAAGTGTTCCACAACCTTGGCCCGATCATACAAGGAACAAGGACGTAAATTCCGATCGCCAGGTACGCAGCGGCTCCGTTCCAGCCACTCCACACGGTCTGAACGGGGACGTGACCGGCGCCAAGCCCATTGCCTGCCGCGCCAACCCCACTTGCGCAGTGCACCGTGTACGGACGCCACTCCAGATTGAGCATGAACGTCCCTGAGGAATGTATCGATCGCCATCACCTGAATCACTGCCACTGTGACACACCATGGGCCGACATCCCGGATGTGAAGGCCACCCCAGCGAGGATGTCATTACAACGCGATGCGGACGTACAACGCGGTACGATGCGGACGTACAACGCGGTACTATGCGGACGTACCACGCAGTACGATGCGGACGTACAACGCGGTACGATGCGGACGTACAACGCGGTACGATGCGGACGTACAACGCGGTACGATGCGGACGTACAACGCGGTACGATGCGGACATACAACGCAGCACTGGCGACAGAGCGCACGAAACGGACATGTACGGGAGGGGGAGGGGGGGGGGGGGGGGAATCAGCCCGCAGCAGCCAGCCTTGCGTTGGTTGAGCTGTTTGTGTCGGCTGTTGGTGTTCAGCGAAGGACTTGTGTCAGTTTGTGATGTGAAGCGAAGGGCTTGCTTGCGTCATTGCTTTGTGTTCATTTAAGGGATTGTGTCGGATCTAGGTGTCTAACGAAGGACTCATTAACACTGATCGCGTCTCATTTCGGGAGCGGTGAGCTGTTCATCACATGAAATCGGTTGAAGTCCCTAACCAGATATAGCTAATGTGCTGTGACGCACTGCTTCATAAGCAAAAGGACTGGATCATATTACAAGTTACTAGCCAAAATCCGTCGTTTGCCACAAACCATACAAACTTCTTACAAGCTGGCGAAGGCTATCCCGTCGCAATCATCCCTTTGGACACAATGTTGTCGAGCGTGGGTTCAACACACGCATCCTACACCCAGATCACAGATGGTAGACGGTCAAGGTCATCCGAGGTCAGAAGTGCTCCGGTGACGCGGGTCATGGCGACCCTCACGCGCCACTCTGCCGACGGCTGTCACATACTGAGGGCCTCAAAAGCCTCGGGAACGTTCCGAAAGGCCTCACAGATGCTCTCTCAATGCAATAGAAAATGCAAAATATTTACAACTCGGCAGGACAAAATGAGTCAAACACTTCCGATGGCTCAAAAGTTTAAGCCCTAAAGTTACGAGGACGTGCTGTTGCCGGATCGGCTGCAGTAAAAGGCGGATGAGCAAATCTTGAACCAAATTCGGTAACACAAATCTTGTTTTATTACTAAAACTAACCACGCAACTCCCTGTCACCCATATACAGGCGAGTAAATCATAAGAGTCTTAATTGGTTTTAAAACTAAAAATGTCCGCGTAACTACCCGTCACCCAGTTGTTGGCGAGTGAAGTGTAGGAGTGTTGAGTAATGAGTTATAAGAGTTATAGGAGTTATAGGAGTGATCCACCGCCGATTCACCATAGTTCGACGAGCCATGCGTACGTTAACGTCCATTAAGCTCAAGACTTTCTGCTGGCGGACCTACCTCTACCACCAAAATAGATAAATGCTCAGAAAAGGGAAAGAGCGCGTAAGTAAAGCCGATTTATCTCGTCGAGATCATCTTTGCGATCAAGAGTCCTAATAGCCCATTATCATGACTTGCCTGATTGAAAATTGTTGACGGCTTTTCGTAGCTTTGATGTAACATTTTCTGCTTTCAAATAAACAGCTCAAATAAAAATTTTGCGATGGGTCAAATTTAAATTTTGTTCACGGTATTGGGTCAAATAGAAAATAATTTTGCGAATTTCTCACGGCATTCGGTATGTCTCTAGGGCCCTTCTCCCACCCTCCCTGCACCTCGCTGATTGTCTTCAAGTCGGCAGCCTGCACCTCGCTGATTGTCTTCCAAGTCGACAGCCTGCACCTCCCGCACCATGCATAGTAATGCGCATTTTGCTATCATTTTCTCACCGGACGCCAGTGAGCCGTCGCAGACCGACAGTTTCGGCGTAGGAGGGTCTCTAAGTTCTTGTCCGTGCGAAACGGAGACGCATCAAGCGAGGTCGCTCCCCGTTCTTGCCGACAACAATAATGAAAACCGCATTTCCATGGGCCGGTGGGAGATTGTGCAACTTTGCGACCATGTCACGTTTGGCAACGTGAGAGAGTTCTGCCAATCCCATGATTATCTTGCCGCAAACTACTGGAGACACAGCATGCTGGTTTTCAAGTTGTTTCTCCGTGGAAGACTGGTACATTGCCAATATTTCACCGGTGGCGGTATGTGAGACACTAAGCCAAGCATTGCATACATTGCTGCACCTATATCAGCTGCTAAAAATATACAGTGACCTTTATTTGCCATATGCGGCGTCAAAATCATACAAAGATAGCATATCTGTTTCCAATGTTTTGTTGCGTTGTGTTGTTTTGCTGTATTGTTATAACTTTTTAAAAGGATGAGTGCAGAGCGTGTGCTGCAATTTTGTACATACCGAGGTCAAAACTAGATTTCTGGTCACCCAGCCCCTCAGGCATCAGCGGAATGATTGCGAGCGATAGCGAATAACACGTAGGCCAAACCCAAGAACTGAAGATCATGTGTTTGTTAATCAGAGCCCTTCCCAATACCAAAACCTGCCTTCCATCTTGCTGACCCAGCTAGCCCATGGGAATCTTCTGAGCCAAAGACGGTCAATCCCGTCACCTATACACGCCTTTCCGGGTGCTCCGAGCCTGACACAGAGTGCTCCGAGCCTGACACCGAGTGCTCCGAGCCTGACAGTTTCTGCACACCTCGGTAGAACTGGGCACGGCGGCAGGCAGAACCCCAGGGGTTGCTGCCTGCCGCCGTGAAGTAGGCGCCTGTCGCGTCCACAAAATATATTGGGTGAAAGTTTGTTTTGGCTTAACAGGTGGTCCCTCGCCAGGCGCTGTGCTATCGGTTGCAATTACCTGGAATGTCCATAGAACTGACGTTAGCTGACGTAGCTGTCCAGGCGTTCAAATCAGTGCAAGGCTTAAAAATATACGCCGCGCGGGACCGCTCGGTTTCGACGTGACTCTATTGACCCGCTCCAACCCTCTGCTGTTCAACGTCATCAGCCAGTGGGAGATGACGTTGAACAGGAGAAGATGACGTCATGATAAACATGCTTACTAGTTACGCTGAATTTCACCTGGCGCAAACTACGCTGGCCCAAAAACCCGTGCAGAGCCT
>NW_023595962.1:634666-687917 GCF_011947565.3 Pollicipes pollicipes
CTCTCTCTCTCTCTATCTCTCTCTCCCACTACTACTGCTACTACTACTACTACTACTACTACTACTACTACTACAACGACTATACTACTACTACCACTCCACTGCTATACTACTACTACTACTACTTCTACTATATACTATACACTCTTCCACTACTCCCTACTTCTTCTTCTTTCTACTGCTAACTACTGCAACTCTACTCCCTCTACTCTCCTACTACTAATGCAACTACTCCAATACTGCCACTCTTTACTCCTATCACTCTCCATTCCTTCTTCTCTACTGCTACTACGCGCACCGACGCTCGCTCCGATACCTGCAGTGTGCGCCCAGTGCTTTATGGATGTCGTTTGGTCATTGCACACCAAGGGTACGCAAAAATCACGCTAGTGCCATACAGTTCATACAGTGCGCGAATTACTCTGCAGTTCTTGTAACAAGAAAACCACAAAATCTAAAGGAACCTGCAAAAGTCATGGTGGAAGCCTTTGAATTACTGCGCCACCGTTTCGCTGTGTGAAATGGGGGGAGACCTATCAAGGACCGATGTACCGACTAGCTCTTTGGAACATGTCAGCACAATAGAAGCCGGTCCCACAGGAATGAAGCGCAGGGGAGATTCATTTTTCGTTCAGTCGCAACAGCTTGGAACACGATCCCCCAAAAAGTCGCGGGTTCGCAAGGCCTGTGCATTGAAACGAGTTGGAAAAACATTCTGAGCATGGGTGTTGCCCAGGGTTATTGGGAGAAGTTTGAGAACCGTTTTTGAACCGAATTTTCTGACCACATATCGTCCTGACGTTGTCTGAACATTTTCTGGTTCTTTTGGACGCATTTTATTTATGCGTTGAGAAGTACTCATGTTCTGTTTATATTAATGAGATGCATCTGGTTTCTCGACAAAATTCGGTATGTCGAGAACGTGACAGTAATTGGGTTACGGTAGCCCAAAATGGCCTCAGTAGCTGATGCGCTCTATAAAACCAAACCAATCTAAAACCAATGTTAGAGGAGGTCGACATCTATGTGCGGTAACATGGTCTCGAGAAGAATGGTTTATAGACATGAAAAGAGCTTTAGGATGACATTCAGACAATCACGTGGACGGCCCTTGTAGTCTTCTGTTGAGGAACACCATTCCAGCAGCAAATCCCGCTGTTTCCGAGAACTCCCGATATTTGGGCACCTTAAAGGAATGGCCCAACGCAAACACCGCGTTTAGACTTGAACTGACATTATTGCAACTGAGCTCTGGAAATCCTAAGCACTACAGAACCTCCCCATAGCGACGGAGATATCAATTTGTGTGGTTTTTCCTTTCAGTCCTACATACGGTAGATTAAGTGAAAAGGCCGTATTATGATTGGCTGTGCTGTAGCGTCCAGGGTAACGAATACACGCTACGGTCACGTGGCCTCACTTCCCATGTTAAGTCCTGGAGAAGTCAGCCAGTTCCTGGGGTAAGGAGGCCGAACCTTCAACCTTTTGAGAAGTTCACGCTGACCCTATGGATGTCGACTGGAAAGATATGACAGAAAGCAGCTTTCGTGTCCGAACTTGGAAAGACTTTCATTTCCGTGGCTGCATCAATTCATATCGATGCCTTTAACCCAGCTCCAGTCAGGTATTGCCCTATAATCTGTTTTTTTTTGTCGTGTCATGCCACGTGCAGCGTCCAACCACTAAAATCTCTCCGTACCCAGCGGCCCAGTGCTGGTCCACGTGTGTTTTTCATGTGAAACATTAACTAGGCGTATCGTCTGACGATTTCCACAGATTCGGCTACATCTTCTGATCAGCCCGCTCCACTTGAGCTATTTTCTCGCGACTGTAGGATGGCACGAAGTGCAAAATTGGTCGGGCATACTGTGCACTTGCATTCGTGCACACGTGCATGCATACGCACCAAGGTAATGCACCAGGTCTGACAGCGACCCTACATCGCGTGTTTACGGACAGTGGGTTTCCTTTAAGCTTATGGCCAAGTTTGTCGCAAATAAGCCAGGCTCCGCCCGCATATCTTACTTGAGTATGACGTCATTGGTTTTTGGATAAGCTTTAGCAATATTGAGAAATACGTGTATGCCATTAGTATCCCGAACTGAACCTTGAAATCTAAGTTGGCGTCACAGCAATCTGGAAATATTTTCAAAAAGCGGATTATCACACTTTTAACCCAATTTACCGGCTCAGTCTTTGAGCCTTAACCCCATCGGCTTTTCTCTTCGTGAGTTCACTGGAAGCGAACTGAAAGGTGTCCTCAAAGGCCTGGACGGAAGCTCCCCGAACGCTAGGTCACGTGTTCGGACGCCTGCTGGCGCCGACTCTCGGCAGCTAAATTACGCGCATCAGCGCCAACTCTTTGTTGACGTCGTAAGCCGTGATGAGCGGTCGTAAACGCGGCCAAGGGCGTCGTAAATCCCGCCGCGATGACAACGGGCGACGTACGTAATTGAGACACGGGACGCGCCGTCGCTACTGTCTGTGGCGACGGATGTAGCGGGGGAGGGGACGGGAGGGGGAGGCATACAATCACGGTCTAATGCGCCACGGTGATCGAGGTTCCGGACACTCTTTCTCTTCGATGCCAGAGTTTGTCCGTCTGGACTTGCCGCTGCTTTTCGAAAAACAAAGTAGCGAATTTGGGGCCAGTCCACCACTTGGCTCGGCCTCCTGTAGCACGGAATATTCGCAACGGTTGCAACTGCATAAATGATCCCGCCTGGTCACCGTGGAAATATCATGACTGGGGTATGATATGGGGGCATGATTTGGGGTATGTCTGCGTTTTCATACGCACTTGTATGCGTTTGCACGGGCTGGTCGCATTTTGTTCCCGTTGCACGTGTCAGTCGTCCCTTTCCTTGCCTCGTGCCGGGAAATGCTGTCGTGTTACAATGGAACTTCTCTTTACACTGATCTCAGCCTGACCTAAGGTTTAACGTTTTCTGTGTTTTGGGTGAGACAGAAATTATTTGCAGTAATCGCTGAGCATTTGAATAGAGCATAATTTTTACCATTCTCCCCTATCACGTCATACTTTGTAGGCTTCAGAATGGTCTGCTCGAGCTTCTTCGTCTCGTCGTTTGCACTGTATGGCCTATTCAACGTCTTCATACTGTTCGGATTCCTCTCTTTAAGGCTTACAGACTGTTGGATTACTCGCTTTGTGATCTCCGGACCATTTCCATTCCATTGTATACATTCCATTCCATTGTATTCATGCATTCATTCATGCATTTTTTTGCATGTACAGCGTGAAAAGCTTCAAATTCTGAATTCAGCAGTACATTATCTAGAGCTCAGCAACAGTCATGTTACAACCATCACAATGATTATCACAGCCTAACCTGGCATGCACTCTCAATGGCGTTTGTGTCTTCCACGACAGCCATAAGGACGTGGTGAGTGACAGCGCTCAGAGGCGGCAGAGTAAAAACTAAAGAGTTCAGAAAATAGCTTCGACAACTGATAAATCTGAAGTGGCAGTGGTGACCAAAACATGTATTCTGATTAAACATACTGATTTTAGGTTGCAGTGCACAGCTCTAGCCGTAGTTTTTGTTGTTTTTTTTGTTAATCGGGATTGGTTCATATGTCATGCTCAGTGACTCCATTATGCCTAACAGGATAAAACGGTATGCGACAAATACCCACATGGGTCTTAAAATTGATGTCACGCTTGTATGTCTGATCAGACCATGCCCTGAAATGAGCTTGAGAATCCTCTTCATTTCAGCTTGTATCAACATATGAAATACTTTAGCAACAACACTGTGGTCGCGCCAGCTCGCTATTTTCGACGTTTTTACTTCTGAATTTCACCTGTCATTACTGCGAGCATTCCCTCGTCACCATGTTGAAGCATTTTCTCCCTCCACCTTCCTCAAATCTTTTTCGATGAAGTACTTGGTTTACTCGCAGCTGACATCCGTCTGCCTTGTGTTTTCCGAGTAGCATCGGTTCTCACCTATTTTCCGAAATTTTCACCGGTATTAACTCGCCAAAAATGATCAGCCTTCCTGACGCCTCGCAACAAGTGCAGGATAACAACTGCAGTTTGCCGAAGCGGCTGTCATTACAGTGCAGGGCACTCTGACGCATCTAATTCATAAAATTATTAATTAATTCATGAAATACGCGGTTCCTCGATGACATAAAATCTAGAAGGCTCAGTCAGCATGGTTTTCGGTCTCAGGGATTAGCATTCAGTCCACTACCATTTTCCGCAACAGAAAGGATAAGTTATTCATAAGGTATGCACCTTCGTAATGAGTCGGGAGATAATGGTGGTCCATATCTGCAAATGACGCATTGAGTCTAAGGCCAGACATTGGTTTACCTCATACAATACATTTTTGATGGAGAAAGCGTACATTTGTGTCAATGGCAAGCAATTGGCTAAGCTCATGCCGTATATCTCTGCTTTGGATATGCGCAAATTTGCACTGCATTATCTGATTTTATTCACATCCGTCAAGTTGGCACCACATCCACATTCAGATTCAGGTTCATATTTGGGATTCAGCGGAATCCTCAATTTGCCCTGAACCTTTGCACACAGATGCAGTTTAATCTCCTAAACACAATGAGCACAAAATCTCGGACCGGTACGTCCTTTACCGGAGATATATCAATGTCAAAAATCACAAAAAAGACAGATTCCTTCAATTTTTTCTAAACTCCGCGTGCTGGTAGATATTGACCTTATGATTACGATGAATACAAAATCTTGGACCGGTACGCTGTATCAAAAAAGTTAGAGCTGATATAATGTCAAGGTCGCGAATGCAGCACGTATTGCATTTTATCATGCTTAACTCAGTTTCATGTTCGAAATCCAGCGGACTCCTCAAATTGGCCTGAAGCTTTACACACAGATACGGTTGGATCTCCTGAGCACAGTGAGCACAAAATCTCGGACCGGTACGCCCTATTACCAGAGATATCCCAATATGAAAGATCCCAAGAAAAATGCGGACTCCTTCAATCCTTTCCAAAATCCGTTTGTGGTACATATTAGCCCGCTGATTACGACAAACACAAAATTTTGGGCCGGTGCGCTGTATCAAAAGAGTTAGAGCTTTCCAAATGCCGAAGCTGCTTAGGTATGGTGTATATGAGGTATGGGTCGCATTTTCTTCATCCTCGACTCATTTTCATATTCCATATTCAGCGGACTCTGTAGATTGGACCGGAACTTTCCAAATACACGAAGCGTATTTCTCTTTTTATTCTGCGATTTTCCACAACGATTGTACACTAGCTCGCACTTGTTCCGACATCAGCGCCCGCACCTGGCTGAAAGCCGGCCGGTCTTCGCCGTCACCAGCTGACAGGCAGCGATCCTCGGCCGTCACCAGCTGACAGGCAGCGATTCTCGGCCGTCACCAGCTGACAGGCAGCGATCCTCGGCCGTCACCAGCTGACAGGCAGCGATCCTCGGCCGTCGCCAGCTGACAAGCAACGATCCTCGACCGTCACCAGCTGACAGGCAACGATCCTCGGCCGGCACCAGCTGACAGGCAGCGATCCTCGGCCGTCACCAGCTGACAGGCAACGAACCTCGGCCGGCACCAGCTGACAGGCAACGATCCTCGGCCGGCACCAGCTGACAGGCAGCGATCCTCGGCCGGCACCAGCTGACAGGCAGCGATCCTCGACCATCACCAGCTGACAGGCAGCGATTCTCGGCCGGCATTGTCACCGGCTCAGCCCGTTCCTAGCGCTCGCTGCTCACTAGAGCGTAGCTGACTGGACACCGGATTGGACGCGCCAGCGGCCGCTGCCAGCGCAGTCAGTCTGGCGCCGGCGGCTGGGCATGTGGCGTTCACCGATGTAAGAGGTTTGTGGGGGTCGTCTATGTAAGGGGCATGTGGCGTTCACCGATGTAAGAGGTCTGTGGGGGTCGTCTATGTAAGGGGCATGTGGCGTTCACCGATGTAAGAGGTCTGTGGGGGTCGTCTATGTAAGGGCATGTGGCGTTCACCGATGTAAGAGGTCTGTGGAGGTCGTCTATGTAAGGGGCATGTGGCGTTCACCGATGTAAGAGGTCTGTGGGGTCGTCTATGCAAGGGGCATGTGGCGTTCACCGATGTAAGAGGTCTGTGGAGGTCGTCTATGTAAGGGGCATGTGGCGTTCACCGATGTAAGAGGTCTGTGGAGGTCGTCTATGTAAGGGGCATGTGGCGTTCACCGATGTAAGAGGTCTGTGGGGTCGTCTATGTAAGGGGCATGTGGCGTTCACCGATGTAAGAGGTCTGTGGAGGTCGTCTATGTAAGGGGCATGTGGCGTTCGCCGATGTAAGAGGTCTGTGGGGGTCGTCTATGTAAGGGGCATGTGGCGTTCGCCGATGTAAGAGGTCTGTGGAGTTCACCGGTGTAAGAGGCCTGCAGAGTTTACCGATGTAAGAGGCCTGCAGAGTTAATCGATGTAAGGGGCGACGTTCACCGGTGTAAGGGGCTTGTGGAGTTGCCGATATAAGATGCTGTGGAGCTCACCGATATAAGAGGCCTACGGAGTTCATCGACGTAAGGGGCTTGTGGAGTTCGCCCCGACGTAAGAGGCCTGTGCAGTTCGCGGCCAGGAGAGACCTGTGGAGTTCGAGAACATAGGAGGTCTGTGGAGTTTGCCAATGTAAAAGGCCGTGGAGTCCGCGGGCATGAGAGGCCTGTAGAGTTTGCGGGCATAAGAGGCCTAAGTGGAGCTCCCCAATATAAGATGCCGTGGACCTCACATATGCAAGAGGTACGAATGGCTCCCACGAGTTGGTCATCAGTCGTCAAAATACAATTTTCGCCTGACGGAGTATTTTAAGATGTGACTTGGAACTGCCGCATCTCTGAGCGTTCGAAGGCCCTTGCACGTACCTCTGCTACGCGCAGTGAGCACTTTATAGCCAGGTTTCTCCTGACCTTCCCGCAGCAAATCCTGGCCGCAGAAAATGCCTACACGTGGTCTGTTGTTGCCTGTACAAAACGTGCTCACAACGGTTCAGCGGAGTGACCAGGATTTTATCCAGGAGGGAATCAAATTAGATAACAGGGGTCGTAGGAAAGAGCACACTTTTTGTTGCTAAATGCACTCTTTTTATGCGGGGCACTTCTCAAGCCCGGAATCTGATTTTAGTACATCAAGAGCCAATTTTAAATGCTGAGAAGTGCTGATGAGAAGCCCTTTGGACGTTTTGACAATCGGAAAGTACAGCGGTCCTCGGCTCCAGGGGCTCCACCACTCCCATGGGTGGGTGAGGTGAGGGAATAACACCAAAAGCTTTCCCTCGGCCACGCCAGTGCAATGGCGCGGCCGTTTATTTTTCGGTGTATCGCTGAACTTAAGCTTGTGTCTTAGATCATAGCCTCAGATAAATCTCATGCCACCGTTTGAAACCATCCACACCTATTTAGCTGCTAGCCCATGACTTATATTGCCTTAAACAAGCTCAGGCTGACTCACCGTCACACTAGCCTTTTGACCCGAGCGCAGTGTATGACGTCACTTTGGCGTGGTCGGCGTGCATGACGTCATTTTAACCTGGTTGGCGTGGCAGCTGCGACTACGTGGAAGTCAGCAAGGTTGTGTCGAATACAATTCGGGAAGATATAAGACCCCCTTTTAGCAACTATGTGTACACCAATCCGGTCTCTGAAACCTACATAATCGTCTGGCACTGCCGCAGCTCAATGTTTCAGCGTTCGCTTACGCTGCCGCCCACGGCTTGCCCTCCATCACCTTTTTTGGCGCCTTCGTTGTCAGAAACTGATATTTCGAGGGCGTGCTAACTCGCACTTGAAACCAAAAGTGTTAGCGTCGATTTAGCTCTGCTCAGTTCTAAGCCCGCAAAGCCGGGAACCAGTCATTCCCAACCGGCCTGCTTGCTCACTAGCACTGATGTGCACTCCCTGCGTTGGTAAGCTGGCATAGGTGACGCTGCTGACGTGATCAATCACAATGAAAGGTGGCAGCACCGCTGATGAGCCGACATACCAGCCCCGCAGGTTTGGGGGAGAAGGGGCCCGCAGACCGAACGGTGTTTGTGCACAGTTTGTCCCAGTCCAAGCTGCCGGGCTATAAGCGATTTTGAAACCAGCTACCAATAAAAGCAATAAGGGGCGCACGGGCCCCCCTCCCTTTACGCTTGGTTTTCCGTTTTCACCCCAAATGACTCCCGACCGAAGCATAAAGATCACTGTTAGGCGTACTAACCTGATTCAGCCCCCCACCCCCATCCCTTTAGAACATCCTGACTGCGCACCTGATGACAACGGACTGAAGTTCTTGGTAGAAGCAGTCTAGTTACGGTATTATCACACTTTTTTCCTTTATCCTTGGTCGCAGTGCCCAGGAATCTCCATACAGGCTGGAGGAGCATCATCCAAATCTAAACCAAAAGCAATCAGGTGACAAGAGTGTAACTTGTAAGGAGCCGCGTATCGACGTGGTGCGCTTGGTTTTGGTGCGTGTAAGAGGCCCACAACAAAAACCAAAGTTGCCTCGCATGCTATTAATCAATTAATTATATAATAATTGCCCTATCTATGAACTGGACCGTTGCATCTGGTCCGTCCGGTCACAAGGCGCGGATAAAATGCGCCATTAATGTGCGACTCGGAAATCGCTCACCTTGCGGTATCGACGCCCATTTGACCGTTTGCCGCCTTCAAGCGGCAGATACTGTAGGGGAGGTCTCAACGTGTCATGGCTGGCGCAACCTGAGAATGTCCCGCAACACACAGTAGTTTTGTGAGACAGGCTTGGCCCTGGCGTAGTGACGGGACTGACGGGCGAGGAGCTGGATGACTGGCGGAGATCGATGGCTGGCGGAGATCGATGGCTGGCGGAGATCGATGACTGGCACGTGCGCCGGCAGCGACTATGTTGCCGTTCTCAAGCTCAGTGGTAAAGCCTAACACTCGCTTGGAATGGAAGCGACAGACAAACGACAGATCAGCGCGTGCAAACATGAACGAGAATTGAACATGTACCATGTTTATCCCCGGAAATGAGGAAACTTGATCGTTTGACTAATACTCAAGTTTTGTTTCGTTAACCACCTAATCAATATGCACAGAGCTGCCATGCTTTGATATTCTGTATACTTTCCCGCCCCAGTCTTTGGCCTCCAACTGGCAACTGTCTTCTATGCCCCCCCCCCCCCCTCCCCAACAAGCCCGCTTTTGCCGCTCTAGCTCTGCCTGCAATAAAATGACAAGTTTGATTTGTCCTGACCTAAAAGATATGTGCGTTCCGGCTGACATGTGAGAGAGATCCAGGCTGCATGTAAATGGAACAAACTTGCCTCAAGGCTGTGCGGAGGGCTCAGCTTTGGTTCCGTAGAAGCTCGCGCGGTTCAGTATTCGTTTTTGGCACGCGAAATATTGGCAGCAGCCGTCGGCGGTGCGGGTTTATCGCCCCAGCCAGAAAAAATGAGCTTATCTGACGTCATCGGACGCTGGCATCTTGCCAAGCCTTGGCGACGGACAGGAGACCTAGATGACTAGCGGGCTAGAAGTCCGATGCAAATGTGGAGCACTCTCTAAGAGGGTTGCTCCTTTAAACATATGCCACAACTTATCGCATCTTGAATTATTCATCGTCATGTGCTTCTATGTCTGTCCGCGCCCCGAAAAACATGTTTTTCTTTGCCTGCTTAGAACCCCAAACCTTTCACACGAACTGTGTCCTTCTGAATATAGGGGTGGGAAAATATATTTTTGATGAAAAGAAATTGCTGTGTCCATCGACTTGCTCTCTTCCGGCCCAAACAGAAGAGGCATTTTGGAAAGTCTCGCCCAGGTAACCCCTGCAGGGAGACCCATTCCGGAAAGAGAGGCCTCTTGAGGCCTCTTGCAAAACTCCACTCCAACTCAAAATCCTTAGCGCCACCACTGGATAGTGAAGTTTTAAGAACCGCGATGTTATCGGGTCTGTGTATCTGGTCAAAGCTGTCTTATTTCGTTGACATCACAAATCATCCCCGTTGTCACTTGAAAATGAGGTTGATTAACAACACCTCAACACCTTCAAACATAACACCTCCAGAATAACGCATGAAGAACAAGCAGACCTCATGATTCAGCCCACTACACACATAGAACATACGATGCACGCATTTGAACATTTTATTTCACGTAAACCTTGACCGCTGGACAGTATGAAGAGGACGTCACCCACCTTTACATATTGGCCGGAGACGAAAACAGCACGGAAGCAGTTATTAAAAAAGAAACGCTTTCACATGCGGATGATCCCGACTTCTCTGGATCATCTTGTGCCGCCTCGTTCAGATAGAAGTGACCAAGATCACCAACGACGAGACGCATTGCGAGATGGCGCCAGACGTTCGCACATTCACACCGGTTCGTGCAGCCGCATCATTGGCACAACAGGGAAAAAAACGCGTGTGCGTAGAAACACCAGGCTGGCATGTCATGTCAGGCCTAAAGCTAACCCGAGGCAACTCGGCGAGGATAAAAACGACGGACGCCACGCAGCGTTCAGTGCGATTTTTGATGAATGTGAGCTACACCAAGCTTTGGCTTCTGTACTTGCCGCTTTGAAGTTGAGTGACGACGTCAGTGACGTCGTTCTGATGTCGCGCGATTGCACATGTATGTGACCATACTTGACGAACACACTGAGCCATCACGTTACTTTCACAGTTACCGGGACCGAACTCTGATATGACAGAAATCCAACACACTTTGATGCTTCTTTTTTTGGGACAGCACATTAACGCAATTAGGCCAAGGATTGCTGGAATCCATACCTCGCCGTCCCCAGCGGAGGCGACGTCCTGGCAAATCACGTGATATTTTATGACCAGGTCGAGCGGCCCTGGTTATCTTCGTCCTCAAGTGACATCGGGAAATGTCAGACGAGTCATGTCCGCTTTAACGGCATGAAACAACACACTTACGCATGATCTACGCATGAACACGGAAATAATTCACGACACTGAAAAATGATACATTATGGAGGCTCATGTCGCTTCCTCCGACTTGTGAATAAGCAAGTTCCACCGATAAACACCTTTATCACAGAAATAAAACTTCGTTCGCAAACGGCATACGTCACAAAGTTTTTCACGGTAAGAATTATCTTTTGAGGTCACTTCCGCTGAGGTTCGCCGACAAAGGCCCGTATTTTCGCGTGGTCCCAGATCAACACAAACCAAACACACTGGGATTATACTGTCTGCAATGCAATGTCACACAGACCTAGCGACGTGGCGCAAAAGTGACGTAGCGACCGGGCGCAAAAGTGGAAGGCAACAGCAATACGACTAGCGTATTGCCAAACGCTAACAACACAACTGCTCGTGACATGCGTAGCGATAAATGAATTTCGAATATATCAATGCAGCGTTTGAGCTTTATCACAACACAGACATGCCGCAATCGTGAATGAAACGTCAATAACACGTGGATCTAAATATGATAATGTGATCTAAACCTCACGTTGAGGCGCCTTCCTCATGAGTAAGACATTCGCCATGGTCTAAGCTCGCATAGCGCATGCGCATGTCGACGATGGTGACTCGGAGAAAGTCATCGCAATCTGTTATGAATGATGTGATGCGGAGAAAGCCATCGCCATCCGTAGAACTGGTGCAAAAAGACCAGCCAGGCGATAGGCATAAAATGTGGAGCCTAGAATGGGCAAAACACATGATGCAACAGGACCGTCGAACAAGTCGAGGAGCTTACGGAGCCTCGCAGGCACGAGGTCATGTGACAGGATCAGCAGCAGATTCTGCGGCGGGTTCTGCGGCGGAATCTGCGGCAGGTTGTACGGCAGGCTCTGTGGCAGAATCTGCGGCAGATTTTACGGCAGGCTCTGCGGCAGGCTCTGCGCCAGTTTCTGCGACACGCTCTGCGGCACGTCCGGTCGTTCTTCCCCGAGACGTCCTGCGACAGCTCATGAGAAGGTGCAGTCGACGCTGAAGTCGGTCGTGTAGACGTCCCACGTGTTCGGTTTGTGCGGGTTATCCAGGTCCTCCCTCTTCAGGATCAGCCTGGAAGGAGGGGCACAAGTTCGTCAGCGTCGACAGACTCTAGCTCGGGGAACACAGGCCAGCCTGTGGTTAAATACTAATTGACGATGCACACGGAAGTGCGGAAAATTATTTGCTCTGTAATAAGCAATTATGTTACTTTTAATCATTCATGTCTACATTATTGTCCTGCATTTCATACAACCTCGCAACTTTTCGTTTTTCCTGAAGTGTATGTGAGACGCAAGCAGGCTATACCATTACCGTATTAGAATTAGGGGTGGATTCAGAGCGGCCATGTTATGATCCCCCCCTCCCCCCGTTCTTGGATGCGCATGACTTTTTAGTTTCCCGAATGAGACATCAAAATATCATGGTGACAGGGCAACAAAACATTCTTTTCGAAATCATTATTTTCAAGAGCGCTAGGCTCATTTTTGATTACCCTTACAACCGTTTAGCTAAACGTTTTGAGAATTTAAGTAAGTAAATTTTCACACTAGCAATCATGTTAGATAAATTTGACGAAATGGGGGGCTCAGTGAGTGTATGTTATGCACAAGTCATTATTTAACCAAAACTTTAGATCAATACGGAGGGGCAATATTGAAATACCCATCTACTAGGTTCTCAGCTGCTTGCCATGTGACACGACTAAGTTATTAGTGAATAACTTGCTAAACTAAACATTAAACAACTAAACAACTAAACACACTAAGTTATTAGTGACTAACTTGCTAAACTAAACACTAAACAACTAAACACACTAGTCTGACTTGGCGTGTTTCGAGCACGCTGGCCCCTTGCCAAAGTTAAAATGGCGACGTGGTATTCGCTGCCTCAGAATGAGTGAACAAATGTCACCTCTGTATCAACTAGGAAATATTTGAAGATACAGGTGGTCCCGGAATGGCAAAAATGCAGAACAGAGCGAATGCACGTAGCATAATAGTCCGCTTAGAGAAAACCTGTTTTTAATCAACTACCGCCAAGCAATTAAATCAATTTTACCAGTATAGTAAAAAGGAATCATGTTGAAACACACTGCGCATTGCAGAAGCAGCCAGCCCAGTACGTACTAGTGATACAGTTTTGTACCATGATGATTTCGCTCCATCACCGACGCCTACCAAGATGCACAACAGGCTTAGAACTGACAGTTTGCCTGCTATCGACACAGATGTCACGGCTTTCAATATGGTCAAAACCAACGTGGATACCGGCGGGGCGCAGGAGTACAGCACCCCAGGACACGTGCATTGCTCCAGTGACGTCACCACCGATTTGGCACTGGCTCTCGGAGCCTGGCGCCGCGAGCGCGCGTCCCACGTCGACATCCGACATCATGTGTGAGTTTGGGGATTTTTTTGCCGACGAAATGCCCCGAAATCTAACAG
This sequence comes from Pollicipes pollicipes, assembly GCF_011947565.3. Lineage (NCBI taxonomy): Eukaryota > Metazoa > Arthropoda > Thecostraca > Pollicipedomorpha > Pollicipedidae > Pollicipes > Pollicipes pollicipes. The sequence continues at coordinate 648,060 of NW_023595962.1, forward strand.
CATTTTCGTACGAATCGCAAAAGCGAAGTGAAGTGGAGCGCTCGCGTGCTCGTAAAACGTTGATTTACGATCAGTCCGTCTCAGCATAAAGCACCATAGGAAATAACTGATCAGGCTGATCAGGAAACTGGCCGATTAATATTGGAGCCACGACCTAGACTTTGCCCTTCAGGCCGCTTTAAGCCCGTGTATGCAAACCCTGTTAATATATTTTGATAATGAGTTACTTTATCTTTGTTATCGACTTCTTCAGCGTATTTCTTGGTATTATATTATTCTTCGAATAGCATAGTATTAATTACAAATGATTCCTTACCTGCTATCTGACACGAAGCCTGTGTGAAACCAGAAGTAGAACGCCACGTTTTCGTAGCCCCTGGGTACGTTTCGCTGTAAAATAGGAACGTTTGAGATACTGGAGTGTGGCATGCTATCTCGTGAAAAAAATACTAACTTAAACAAATGCATGTATCTGACGCCAGTGACCAGCATGCCGGAATGGGACGCTTTACCTTTCGCGTAACGCAATACCAATAAAGCAAAGATATATAAATTTCAATAAAATGTAATTAAGTATGGTCAATAAAGGCTGCACCTGTGCGCAGTTGCGACCGTAAATTAGAAAGCCTATTTTATCCTGCAGACTTGCAAAACGTTTCAAAATGTTTAAACTGCATTTAAAAACCGGCTGAAACACCGCCGAGACCACAACACAGCGCGGCTTATGGCTAGCTGACATTCAACACGCTGTTAGGCGCTCTGTGCGTTCGTCTTTGTCCAAACTGCACCAGTGGTCTCCAAACTCACCGAGGAGCACTTGAACTTGACCTGCACGTCCCCGGTGAGGACCGGGCAGTCTGTCAGGGTGACGGTGGCCGCGTCACACGACTTGTCGTACGCGTGCTGAAACGCGGCCGCCCGTCACACATCCGCGGGACGTTCGCTCGGGCGGGAAAATAAAGTAAAGTAAAGTAAGGTAAAGTAAAGTAAAGTAAGGTAAAGTAAGTAAAGTAAAGTAAAGTAAAGTAAAGTAAGGTAAAGTAAAGTAAAGTAAGGTAAAGCGAATTCGACACTCTGGCGTTGGTGAACGACCCGCTGCCACTTGTCAATGGTGCGGTTGATGCGATTTTCGCCACTGGCGGCACCAGCAAGAATACGAGATCTTCCGCAGAATGATCACTTTTCTAAGCGTCTGACAATAGATCTCAAATCACAATCACCAATTGTCTGTGGTGATTGACACACACACACACACTGTGGCATAAGTCGTCACAGCTTTCACGCGAACGATACTCAGAGGCGCGGCAGCTCACAGACCAAATTGTTATTGTCATTTATCACTGTATTATTATTACTATTATACTATTGTATTATTTATTACTATTATGCTATTATATTATACTATATGTATTATTATTACTATTACAAATATATAGTAATATATATATATATATATATATATATATATATATATATATATATGTAGCTTATTATATCATCATGATGATATAACATATATCATTGTGATTTATTTGGAATAGCAGCCGCTTGGTCCAAATGATAGGCTCGACGAGTTGTTCTCCAAGTTGACGGTCGTATCAAACGCATATACAAAAAGCAAGTGCAGGCGCCTCCACAGCTGTAAGTGATTTAGCGTTGGACTCAATGGTCACTACAGAGCAGAGGCGGTGTTTTGGCAGGCGCCAGTGACACAGCTATGCGTCTACAGGAGCGTATTGCCGGACGCCTTCTGCAAGGTGTCTGCAAAACCAGCGGAAACCGCTCGACCTTTTCTAGACGCAGCTTTGCCCAAACAGCAAGGACTTTGAAATATGAGGATGAGAACAATGGACAAAGAGGAGGTAGCGACGGTGAAGGAAGCTAGCTGTATTGACGGGGATAGGCACATAGTCACTGCACCCGCATTATATTGTTGTATGTATGTGCTATTTTCACCTGTAGCATTTATTTGGTTATTTGCATCTGTAGTAAATGTATTCCCAGCTGTAGTTTCGTAAGTTGTGGAGTGCATTTGCGGGGAACATGCATGCAGATAAGACAGTATTATTGAACCTGTTTCTCGTACAATAACAAGCAGAATGAGCAAACAGATGTCTTGACGTCTCCGCTACTTGTCTTTATCGAAAAGAACATCAGAAGTTATTACTAGCAGTAGTAGCAGTAGTGGTCTCTACTGATATTCGTTTCGATAAAAGCATGCAACCGAAACATCAATATATGTATTCGCCCATTCTCCTGCCTGTTCTAGGAAGAATAATGCAACTGCATACTGTCTCATCTACCTGTAATTTTCAATTAAGATGGTGAGTTTTACATGAGGGACTACGCTAGGTAACGATGAGAGATTTCAAAGGGCGATGCAGCAGCCATATACAAATGACACTGAACGCCAAAGTTCACAAACTCAATCGTGCTGATTTGTCCAAGCATTGTCGAAACTACAATGAAGTGGACGGATGCCTTCAGCAGCAAGCCTTTCGTAGAAAGCTATTTCCAGCGCTTTGGAAGGATGGCCTCGAGTTCAATGTTTCTGCCAAGGGACGTTTGTTGCGGTTGCTCTACATCTACATCCTACAGAGTTTTACATGAGGGACTACGCTAGGTAACGATGAGAGATTTCAAAGGGCGATGCAGCAGCCATATACAAATGACACTGAACGCCAAAGTTCACAAACTCAATCGTGCTGATTTGTCCAAGCATTGTCGAAACTACAATGAAGTGGACGGATGCCTTCAGCAGCAAGCCTTTCGTAGAAAGCTATTTCCAGCGCTTTGGAAGGATGGCCTCGAGTTCAATGTTTCTGCCAAGGGACGTTTGTTGCGGTTGCTCTACATCCGCCATCCAACATTGGTCGATCTAGTTCACCGGGCACGCCCGTCTCCAGCCCTTTTGCCCCACGCGATTGTGGGTGGCTTTTACGTGTACCACCATGCTAGGACATGGCCGCCCAGGCAAGTCGACCCTCTCTGACTCGATTGCTTATCCGAAATCTTTCCAAAAAGCTTTAGAAAAGCTGAATACCTGAACGCAGCATGTGCGGACTTAGCTCCAAACCGGCCCGGGACCGGAAAACCCGAAACGGAAACCAAGCCGGATGACAGGCGCACATCACACACAACAGCCGCCTCCGCATGCGGCACAGACGAAACCATTTGGTGCAAATTCAGATTCCCTCAGATGTCCTAAATCACTTTCGGGGAGCACGTGAGTTGCTGGGCTTTTAAGGCTATCACTTCAGAAACGCAGGAAGACTGGTTGGACCAACAGCTGACTGCTACAGGCTGAGGAGAAGCTCAAAAATTGTCATGGGAGCAGAGATGTCGCCTTCGTGTTAATACCACCTGCATAGTGAGGGCAGAATTTACTCGTATCCCTTACTACAACTGCTGTGGTTTGTAGGCCAAATAGTAATGTTTTCATCTGCCCGTTATCATGTCTTATTATATAGTATTCTTAATTATAATAATACTTATTTACGAAGCGTTGTTCTGAGCTCGAGATCACATATCATCGCTGATAATAAATACCACCGATCGACCTTACAGGGCTGCCGTCGCTCGTCCAGCCAATACTCACAATACCACCGATCGACCTTACAGGGCTGTCGTCACTCATCCAATCAACACTCACAGTACCACCGATCGACCTTGCAGGGCTGCCGCCACTCACCCGGCCAACACTCACAATACCACCGATCGACCTTGCAGGGCTGCCGTCGCTCGTCCAGTCAACACTCACAATGCATCCCTTGCCGAGCGCGCAGTTCGCTTCGAACAGCCTGCCCGTCCTGCTGGAGACGACGACGCTGAAGTCGCTGCCGTCGCCCCTGCCGACCGTGTGCATGCCGCTGATGACGATGCGCGTCAGCAGCCGCGGCGTCTCCGGCGGCAGGTGATGGCGGTTGTTCTTCATCCACTCGTAGTAGCCCACGTAGCGACTCTGCGGCACCCGGCGCGTTCAACTGACCGGGGAGTGGGGGCAGCACCATCGCGGAGACGGGCTCGCCCTCACACGTGTCTCTCATCCTTATACGTATCTTTCACCCTCACAAGTATATTTACCCTCGCATGTGTCTCTCACCCTCATAAGTATCTTTCAACCTCACGCCTGTCTCTCACCCTCACGTGTGTCTCTCACCCTCACACGTGTCTCTCATCCTTATACGTATCGTTCACCCTCACAAGTATCTTTACCCTCACATGTGTCTCTCACCCTCATAAGTATCTTTCACCCTCACGCCTGTCTCTCACCCTCACCTGTGTCTCTCCACCCTCACACGTGTCTCTCATCCTTATACGTATCTTTCACCCTCACAAGTATCTTTTACCCTCACATGTGTCTCTCACCCTCATAAGTATCTTTCAACCTCACGCCTGTCTCTCACCCTCACATGTGTCTCTCACCCTTACGCACATCTTTCGCCCTCGCACATACCTTTCACCATCATAGGCATCGTTTACACTCACACATATATTTCGCTCTCACGCGTATCTTTTACCCTCACACGTATCTTCCACACCCATAAGTATCCTTCACCCTCACACGTGTCCCTCGCCCTCACAGGTGCCTCCCACCCTTACACGCACCTTTCACCCTCACACGTATATCTCACCCTCACACATATCTTGTATCTCTCACTCTCACATTTGTGTTGAGCCAAGCATTCTACCTGTGGGGTTTCAGGGGGCACAGACCCTAGAACATCATCGGCTTTCTTAGCTATCAAACCCAAGGTAACTCATGCATGTGCGAGAAAACCAAGGCGGCCGGTGCCCAAATATGTCCAAAGGCTGACCGCGCCGATCAGCCGAGGCGGTGGTGCAGTGCGGCCCCGGCCGCTGGCTGCTGAACCCTGATCCCTGATCCCTGACTTCTGACTCCGGAATTATGACCCCTGACTCCTCTCCTGACTTCTGAACTCTGATCCCTGATTTCCGACTCCTGATCCCTGACTGACGACCCCTGACCCCTGATCCCGACCCATGATCCCCGACTCCTGACCCCTGAACCCTAAACCCTAACCTATGACCCCGATCTCGCCACCCACCTGGCTGGGCGTCTCCACGCCCTGGAACTTCTCCCCGACGTTGAGGTCGGTCCTGCGGCTGCCGAAGTAGTCGAGGCTCTCGCCTGCCGTGGAGAACAGACCCGTCTCCACCATGTAGACGCAGATCATGGTGCCAGTGCGCCCCTTGCCGCCCTTGCAGTGCACGGCCACCACGTGCTCGGCGTCGGCGTTCAGCCAGCTGATCACCGAACTTGTGAAGTCCAACATCTGCCTGCGGAGAGTTGTGGTGAGTAGGAGCGATGACCGCGCTGATGAGGCGTGCGGGCTGGACACTAGACGACTGATGACAGACAATATGCTGCACGAGCTTCGGAAATCAAATCTCACATTAATCTTTGCATGCGTTCGGAAATGTATCCTGGCATTGTGATGGGAGATCTGGTACACGGTACTGGCATCTGGCACCTGGTACACGTGCTTGAAGGCTGGTCGACCGGATCGCGACACTTGATAATCCGTATAACATGATAATGATGCAAATTATCCGAACAACCGGATGTTCGCCGATTATCCTCGCAGCGCAGATTATCGTCGGCAGCATTTGCGCCTCTACTGGATCTCCAGTGCTTCCGCCGCTTACGGAAGCCGTAGAACATGCGCCTCTACTGGATCTCCCAGTGTTTCCGCGGCTTACGGAAGCCGTAGAACATGCGCCTCTACTGGATCTCCCAGTGCTTCTGCCACTTACTGAAGCGTTGGGACGTTGTGGTCGTCGATGACAACGCGCTGAACGTGCCCTTGGAAGTAGGTGACGTCGTACGATCTTTCCGAACACAAATTGTAGATCATGTACTTGTCCTTGTGCTGGGTGTTGAAGAATCTGCTGACCTCCTGGAAAGAGATAGCAACAGATGTGACCGCAGTAACTTGGTTTTCTACGCATACATGCTAGGTTTGTCGGTCATGCATTCAGGCGAGTGTCTCGGTGGTCGATGCACCGAAAAATGTCGCATTGATGACATGTTTCTTTTTATCGGTCACTTGTATTTGCTAACAGTTAAATCCAATGTGCTGTATTGAATTACCACTGTTTTCAGTTGTAATTGCCACTATCTTGCATCGAACTACCAACCGTCTTAACTTTTAAAGCAGAGCCTGCGGATGGATTGCACAACAAGAGCTAAAAGCCAGCAAAGTGTTCCTTTCTTTCAGTAGGCGATGTCACCAGATTCTGCGAAGTGCATAACTACGGAAAACATATATAGTGGTTCTGGGAATCCAAAGTACTTAACCTGACATTTTTTGTTTACAAAGTTTCACTGTCAGCAAGTATTCTTGTCAAAGACAACATTGATGTTGCTGTTGTCAACTGCTTCCATGGCCAGCCATTTTTCGATGATATCGCAACATTGATCACAGAAATTGTGCCCCGCGCAAAAGTTACTGAAGGGTTGAACGTGCATAAACCGACAACATAGAACAAGTACCCAAAATATAATGTATATGGATACCGGACACTTAAAATGTTGACTCAATAGATAATTCGTAGCTGAAGCCGGGAACTGACTTATATTATCTAACCAATACGACATCTTACACAAAACAACTTGATCTGCTATCTTAGTCACGCGATGGCGACACCTTGCTCACCGCAATCGGATTCCTGTAGACGGACATTTTTCCGGAGGACGGAAAGCTCATAGCGATCACGCGCTCTGTCACATAGCAAAGGTCAAGGTCAAATCCGTCCTGCTGATACCTGTAAAAAAACATTTTTTTAGTGCGGCATAATGGACGCTGGTCAACCACGGGAAACGTGCCACCCTTTTGTCTGTCGTCATCAGGGCAGAGACATATCATCCGAGACATCTTGAGTAGACTGCACCTGAGTTCAGCTCACAGACTGCACTTGAGCTCAGCGCACAGACTGCACCTGAGTTCAGTTCACAGACTGCACCTGATGTGACGTCGAGATGAGCCTGACAGGTGCCAGGGACAGTCTGACCTTGTGCAGCTCAGACGCAGAGCAACGTCGTGTCCACAGGGCGCGGCGGTAGAGGTTAGCGACTGCAGACGATGCGCATATACAGCATGAAAAGACCGCTTTGTTGACTTGCGAACGGTATTGGTCCCGACAGGAGGCGTGCTTGCACCGACTCCACTACGCCACGCTATGACTCCACGACTCCGACTCCACTACGCCACGCTACGACTCCACGACTCCGACTCCACTACGCCACGCTACGACTCCACGACTCCGACTCCACTACGCCACGCTATGCGCACCGCAGCGCTACGTGACGTCGATGTCACATGTTGCCGAAACTGGAGCCGGCCTCCCAGCCCGCCCCGCCCCTGCCTCCGCACCAAGCCAGCGCGGCGGCCCGGAGACGGAAGGCCCGGGCCGCTCACCTCCGCTTGTTTTCCGAGATGATCTGCCGGGCGGCGGTCTTCAGGTGATCCTGCTGCGCGCAGATCCGGAACAGACGAATCACGCGGATGATGCGAAGCGACACCACCAACCTGGAGAAGCAGGCCGGTCAGAGCCACGCCCGCCGGTCGGTGTTCGCAGGCCAGGAATAAGTGGTCTTACCATGTGGCCGAATCTGGTCGGAATCTGGCACTTTGCAACTGATTTAAGCACTTGATTTAAGGCTTGCACTGATTTATGATGATGATGAGCACTGATTTAAGGCTTGAACTCCTGCTTTTCTCGGCACTGTGAGTTGGGGGATCCTATCCTGGTGATGATGTCAAAACACGGCGGTTGAAGCTGTGCTTATGGTCACGAGTGGGTACCGCTGGTCACGAGTGGGTACCGCTGGTCACGAGCCAGGCTGTCTTTGTCCAGCTGTGGTGTCCAGCATGGCCTCAGCCAACACCGCAGATGCTGCCTGATGTGATATTTTAAGGTGTTGTAGGTGTATATCAAATATAATTATAATATGTAAATACAAATGCGTATACAATGTAATCATATAATTGTATTTTATAAATGTATATGGTATAAGTATATTTTCTAATGTATATAAAATATAATCATAAAATTACATAAGGTGTATGACTAAAAGTGTTCGATACATCCAGGTGCGACGCGGTCATACTTGGAGCCGTCGGTGGCCATGTTCTCCACGGTCAGATCCAAGACGGATGTGATGAACGTGACGACAACCACCGCGAAGTCCACGATGTTCCACCACGCATGGTGTCTTGTGAAGTTGAAAAAGTACTTCGGACTGAAAGGGACGCCACATGTCAACCAGCGAGGATGATGAGTGAAACTGGGGTATGAGGGAAGCGGTTAGTGCAATTGCGAGGAACATTATGCACATAGACAGGACAGTAGTAATAGCCTTGTTCCTCGGAGGAAAACAGATGAATGGAAAAATGCATGCGTTGAAGTTTCCTCAAAATGTCTTTATCGGAACGAAAAACAGAAGTGAACTCCCGTCTATTTGCACAGGTGACGGGCTCATGTGGTTTGCCATACCCACGTTAAGTCACATGGCCATGAGGGACAGTGCGAAAGCAAATAATTCACTTCTGCTCTTCGTTTCGATAAAGACACGTTGCTGAAATATCAACGCATTTTTACCTCCATTCTTCTGGTTTTTCTCCGAGGAATACGTTTTTTACTGCTGTCTTTCAAGGATATGAAGTCATGCACGCATGCACGTGATGAGCCGGACAGCCAGGGCGTGAGACACCCACCACCGCTGCCCCAGCAGACACTGGGGTACATCCTAGCGCACCGGACGCTAGGGAGTCTGTACTTATCCGCACCTTTATCGGCATTTATGCTAATGAATCGGTCCGGCGTTAGTACCGTTTTGTTTTCAACCGCTCACAAACAGAAAGCTGAGTGTCAAGACGCGCGAAAGGAGATGCAAATTCACAATGCAGCTTGAGCAAGCTGCTTGCCTGGAGAGTAGAGAAAAATCGACATCGCTAGTGATTTGGCTCGTCTCTTGCACGCACGTTAACGGTTTTATGAGGGACCATGTTCATCACGATGTCGAAATATCGGAGCCAGTTGGTCACTGGGGCACGAGTCTCAAAGTCAAGTCTGCGTAGTATAAGCAAATGTACCCATTGCGCTGATTCAAATAACAAAGTACTACCCCAGCATTCGTATCGAAGCGATTCAACTGTGTCGGCCTAGGAGGCGGGAGATACCGCAGGTCAAGGAAAAACATTCCAATGATTTCGAGAACATAACTCCTTTCCGAAAACCAGAGAAATGGGGAGATCAGAAAGAGCCAGGGCACGTGAATGCATACAGTAGACACTCCGCACGTGCACCTTAATGCAGCAGACACTCCGAACGTCCACCTTAATGCAGTAGATTGCACGTCCACCTTAATGCAGCAGACACTCCGCACGTCCACCTTGAAGCAGTGGGCACTCCGCACGTCCACCTTAATGCAGCAGACACTCCGCACGTCCACCTTAATGCAGTAGATTGCACGTCCACCTTAATGCGGTAGATACTCCGCACGTCCACCTTAATGCAGTAGACACTCCGCACGTCCACCTCAATGCAGTAGATTGCACGTCCACCTTAATGCAGCGGACACTCCGCACGTCCACCTTAATGCAGTAGATTGCACTTCCCCCTTAATGCAGTAGATACTCTGCACGTCCACCTTAATGCGGTAGACACTCCGCACGTCCACCTTAATGCAGTAGACACTCCGCACATTCGTCACATCTCTTAATTGCTCTGTGTCGGGTAGACCATGAGCGGTGAAAGTGCCAGACTTTCGTTCTGCCTCATTCTATTATTTTATGGAATGTAATAATGCCTCACAAAAGTTTCGCCAGGCTCTGGAAGAATTACCTCCGACCGTGAATAAGCCGCAGACACATATGTATCAACAACGGAAAATGGAAGCGGAAAAACACTTCCCGAGACCAGCGCGTTAAACGAATCTGCCCGAATGGAGGCAAACAGCGCCTGACAAGCATGCACGCGCACAGCAAAGCCGCCGTGACAGATGACAGCCGGCGCCCGTCAGCTCGGCGTGATAACAAAAGGCCGGGGACCCATGCGACGCGGTTTTTTTGTCACAACCCGACCCCACTCTGGGTGGGGCGGGGGGGGGGCGCCCGATGCCCGCCAGCAGGGAATTCCCATATGGCACGCCCAGCGACGCTAACTTTCAGCGACAGTCATGATAACAGTCGTGGCTGGTCTCTCTGCAAGCCCTACAAGCGTCGCGCGACGGCACGCCTGGTGGTCACACGTGTGCCATCGGAACACGCACGCCTGGTGGCCACGTGTTCGCCAGTAGAGCACGCACGCCTGGTGGCTTCATGTACACCCGTGGAACACGCACGCCTGGTGGCCACGTGTGCGCCAGTGGAGCACGCACGCCCGGTGGCCACATGCGCGCCAGCGGAATACGTGGCCGCAGCGAGGCAAGGCAAGTGCGCCGAGGAAGATCGATCAAAAAGCGTCTCAATTTTCAATCGTGATATGCGTGGATATAGTACAAACGTATTGTGCGCATTTGATGTGGTGGTTTCATGCTGCACATGCACATCAATACCGGTGATCACCCTTGGAGTCACGAACGCAGAGAACCGTGTGCAGCAGTAATTAGGGGGGGGGGGGGGGGGGAGGCGATGCAAGAAGATAAGGTATACGAAATACTTGCGCGCGCCCTTAAAGTATACAAGCCTCCAAAACAAATCGAAACGTAAACGCCTTTTCTTATCTTATATAGCACCTACTTTTTTGTAGAAGCTTGCACTGACCACTATCATCATGGCCATTACATCATCGCAAGCACTGCGATGACTTGAAATGGACGCTTTGTGCCCTCCCCTTCCAATTTTGTACATGTACCAACATGCAAATGACTAAATCTCCACAACCGAAAAACCTTGCGGTAGACACGTAAAAATAAGTAGATTGAAAGCATGCGATGCGATTTCTCGCCATGCAAGAGATGTCGCATAAGAGATGTGGATCATGCAAGAGATGTCGAGATGTCGCATAAGAGATGTGGCGCAAAAGGCGATTTTTGGTGACACTATTAAGCTGCCCCCCGCACCCCCGTCCAACTGCGAAATCCTGCATGCCGCCCCCGTCCAACTGCGAAATCCTGCATGCCACCCCCGTCCAACTGCGAAATCCTGCATGCCACCCCCGTCCAACTGCGAAATCCTGCATGCCACCCCCGTCCAACTGCGAAATCCTGCATGCCACCCCCGTCCAACTGCGAAATCCTGCATGCCACCCCCGTCCAACTGCGAAATCCTGCGTGCGACCTTGTTTACACTGCCTTCAAACATAGGACAACACGAAAAGTTGCATCGCACGCTTAGGTGGGATGGATGATACGTAGCAAACAGCACACTGTCCAGATGACTGCTTGGGCAGCCTCAGGAGTGGCGCGCTATCGCGCCATCGTGCTATTGCGCTATCTCTAGCACTGCTGTCGCCGCCCAGTCCTCTGGCTGCTGTTTGGGATAGCAGCAGCCAGAGGACTTCGTCCAGCTTTTCGTTGGACCCAGAGGACTTCGTATTTGGTTGAGGGGCCCCACCCTCCCCCAAGCCCAACCTCAAGTTGGAGAAGAAAGTGAACCAAGCTCGGGGAAAATCCGCTTTTACCAGTTTTGGTGTTGGGTTCAGCTCTTTCTCCTGCTCAGCTCCCCTCCCCTTCAACTTATGTTGTGAACTATGTTTCTGGTAGAATACAAGCCCCGGAAATAACAGGTACAGGCCTGAACATACGACGTGCAGAACTGTCAACAAGTCGACCATTCACGAAGATTGCACAGACTCTGACAGCATACCGACCAAACACACTCCACGATGCTCCACATTCACTCACCCCACACCGAAGATCCTGAGAGAAACCTCCAGAAGAAAAAAGCACGAGAACGCAAAGCTCACGATCGCCAGCTTCGCGTCCAGCTTGCTCGTGAACTCGTTGGTCAAGTCGACGATCACTATCGATATGTCGACGAGGATGAGCACCAGCACGAACAGGCGACACGCCAGATGCTCCACCGTGCGGCGCACCTTCCAGCGGATGTAGCTGAAAAACAGCGACGCGGCACACCCTCAGTCATGCCTGCGCGGTAGCGCTCTGCGAGTGTGTGACGTCACAAGTGCGCCACGCGCTGTGCTGCCATATGTTCGTGCTCGGCCGGTTGTTTGTTGTGCGCGTCTTCAGCATACTTGGTTAGATCCTGTGAATGGTTTCAATGCCTGCTTTGACATGCAAGCATGAGGACACTGGAATAATTATTCTTCCGTAGTCTCAAGGTGCTTAAGAACTATAGACACTGTTGAGTTTCTATGGTGTGTTCATAATGTCAGCGATGATTATGGTCGTACGTGAAACGCCCGTCCGCAGGACAATCAGAATTGGGACCTCGGGTTCCCCGCCCAGAGCGCATACAGGCTCAACAGCCAGGGCGACCGGAGAGAAATTAACTGAAATACAAGCCCAACAATCAGGGTAACCATGGATAAGTTATCTGAAATTTAGGCCCGAAAGCCACGCCTATACGAAACTGGACTGCTGAACTCAGACTTTTCAGCAAGGCAATGCCAGGCGGGACAGTTATCCAGCCACCCAGCTTTTTAGAGCAGCTAACTGAGCTGGGACCATCTTAAATGGTTTGCGTTACCCCGTCACGCGGTACCTACAGAGAAATGGCTGAGCACCGAGAAGACTCAATTTCAAACATGGCTGCACGCTAGATAGCATCACCTACCGTACAGTAAGCACCAACGACACCTCCCCAGCCCGCTATCTTTGGTGCGGTTCAAAAAATTTCCACGGACCGAACGAGAAAACGATTAAAACGATCTAAGGAGTGAGCTACTCGACAACATGACTCCCACTAAAGAAACATCGCCCCGTGATGAGCCGAGGAGGTATTCGGACGCACTGGAAGTTGCAGCCTCTGTTGGGCGGCTTGGCCGGGTCGGCTATCCGGCTCTTGTACTCGATGGTGGAGTAGTCGAAGCCGCGGCCGTCCCCGAAGTAGGCGTCCTGCTCCGACTGGTCCAGGTACTCGCTGGTGCGCCCCAGGATCTGTTGTTGAGGCAGAAAACTGGAGTTGCTCATTGAAGATGCCCATTTACCTAAGCCAGCATAAGTTACGAGACACGGACGCTTTGTCTGCCTGTGCACGAGCTCGACCGGCCCACGCTGGGCGCTGGGTGGTGCTCAATCGGCCCAGTCAGCGCTGGGCTCTGAGCGCTGCTCGATGGGCCCAGCCCGCTGCTAGCGTTACAGACGTAGAATCGGGAAAGGGGGAGGGGGACGACGACGGGTGACTGAGTCCCCAACTTTCGGAAGATTTAGGATTGGTTTTAACTGGGCGTTAACTTGACAGAACCACAAAAAATATCGCCGACCCCCCAGCAGGACTTCCGCTGCCCCTGCAGACACGCCATTGGAACTTAACACTTAAGCAAAAGCACAAATTCCTCACCTCTCCGATCTTCTTCGGGTTTCCTCTGTACGGCAGCCCGGAGTCTTCGATGGGGTCGGCGTTTGCCTGATAATACGAGCTGCTACGCCTCGGCCCCCGGGGACTTCCCTGCAGACGGGACATTTTCGATAGCATTCGTGAATCACGGAATATCATTGGGGGGGGGGGGGGGGAGGGCACAGGTCTTCGCAGGTCGTCAGTAAGTATATCAAGTGAAGAGCGCTTACTGCATGTTATTACCGACGTGCTGGAAGGTGAAGGGTGGAGACATGACAGTTGGGTCATTCACAGGTTAGGCGTAGTGATTTTACCATTTTACCATTTTTGTGGTCATGATCATTCTGGCAACCGAACAGACAGAACCGTTATCACAGCAAGCCGGCGTTGTCCCTGCATTGGATTTGACCCCGGCCGACGTGAAGGGTGTCTCCGTACTTTGAAACCGAATAATTTTGGAGCATGTGCCGTGTCCGCTCATCCAGACAAGTTGATGATTTCAACAACCAAAAAATAATGGCTTCAATGGGCACAAACGATCGCCGATTTTGGCGCCTCCTAACATGTAGTCCGTGAATGCCTTCAGTCCGCCGCGTCCACCGGCAATTGTGCCGAGAACCCATCAGCAATCTCGGGCACACTTGTCCGCCAGACAAATGACGTCAGCGGGCCGGCTGTGACGTCAGCGGGTCGCCGCACCTGTGGAGACGACCCCACGTTGCGGTGGTGTCCGTTGTGAGACGCATCATGGCTGTCGCTGGCGCCGCTGTCGTGGCTGTCGCCACTGGTGAGCCAGCGAGAGCTTCTGGAGAGCACCGAGAACGCGGCGAGCACGTAGTTAAAGTTATGGCTGTCGCCGCCAGCGAGCCAGCGAGAGCTTCTGGAGAGCACCGAGAACGCGGCGAGAACGCAGTTAAAGTCGGAGACAGAGCGAGCGGTCGGTTGCGCAATGACTTCAGCGGGCACATGATTGTGCGTCGTCACCGCCTGGAAAATGGGACGTTTTGCGGTGAATTCACCAGGGTTAGCAAAGTTATTCACCAAGGTAAACAATGGCGGAAGGCTGAGGCAAACAATCGGTCGAACCCTTTCAACACACTGTCATTTGGTATAAAGCTGTAGATAGCGCTACACCACACATAAAAGCCGTCGATAGCGCTACACAAGGTAGGAATTCCCTTGCAGCGCCTTTATCAGCGTAAGTAATCAAATACACAACCACATGGAAGCTAAGCTGATACATAAAAAAGCTGTATCACCTTTTCTATTTGTACGGAGGCAAAGCTCAAAGATATTTGAGAGGTATTCATTGCGTACAAGGCGCCAAAGATGACCGTTCCGGTCTCAAATATACAGGAAATATTACCACGGGAGATCGCGTCCTGCCTTTGGACGCCACGCAGCGAACCCACAGTACTAATTAATCCAACGCGCCTGAATTTTCAGCTTGCTGCTCAAAATGTCGCAAGGATGAATTGGCTTCTATTCAAGCAAAAAGACCGCCGGTGCGCAAGACCGGTGCAATCAAAAGCATTTCTGTCATCACAAAATGCCTTTAACCTAGAGTGCACTCTGACCCATAGCACACCAAAACACATGAATGTCACAATCATAGAAAGTAGCCTGTCACATTACGTTACAGCGAATGCAACACATAAAATGTGTTTTGTGTTTTAAATACACATATGGTCTGATACCGCCCCCTTTTTCCGCATCCGTATTGCACCTTTAAATCGCCAACAACATCCCCTTCAGCCACTCTCATCCGCCAGCATGTTTCCAAATGTACCAGATGCGCTCACGCTTTAAGCTCTACGTAACTACCATCGAGTGCGGCTGGCTCTGGCAACTTTACGGGGCAATCTTCCGTCGGCAAATTCATGCGATCCTTACGACGACGCGCGTTGTAGTGCGCTAATGTGCTACCACACGCTATCGTGCCGACACACGTTATCGTGCTGACACACGCTATCGGGCTGACATACGCTATCGTGCTGACACGCGGCTGATTACGTTGTGGTTCAGGGCACTCCGTTTGTCCGTTTGCGAAGACTAGAAGAACTGGCAGGTTGAACAGCGAGGGCTCACGACCACAAATTTTCCGTGTGCGTTTATGTAAGCAGGATCACGACAAGTTGGGACATTACCATAGTTTCGAAAGATCAACTAACTTGTAGCATAGCAGCCTGGGGCCTGACGGAATCGAACGCAAATGCAGTGAGGTCGTGGGGGCAAACGCAATGTCTGTAACTCTCGATGACCTTCTGCAGACAGACTCCACCCATGTCTGAAAACGTTGCGGACAATTCATTTTCACACAATTCTCCGTTGCTCACCGCTTCAAAATCCCGTTGTTGTGAGCCTTGTCCCTCAGCACGGTCGCCGGGGGGTGAGCGGCGGCCGGCTTCTTGTCAACGTCGTCCATCTGCACCGAATTCGATCCGTTCATGGACATCTGCACCCATTATTTACACCCATACACCCATGCCCATACCACTCCCATGCACAGAAGATTGCATGACGCTCCCCGTACCCTATCTTTGCCACCGCTTGGCCGCGATGGTAACGCGCCGATACGCTACGCGGGGCCGTCGAAGCAAACGTGCAGTCATTGCCCCACGTCATACAGAAGCGCTCAAGTGCGTTTGCAAGCGCTGCGACGCCCCGGGCCAGAGTGAGCATCTAGAAGATGAGGCAGCTCAGCGCTGTCTGAAAGCCGTCCGTCAATACGCCGCAGCTTCCTTTGCCCGACGGCGGGGGCAGCACCAGCTCGGTGTGCCTGTGTTGTGTGCCATTGGGGCTTTACGACGCATCCAGCTGCTAAGGCTATATGGCGTAGCCTGCTTTTCACCCTGGCGAGAAGGGTGGGCATCGCGGGGAATCGAACCCCGTACCTCTGGCTTCCCAGACGCGCAGCTGTTAACGCATACGCGTCAACCACGCATTAACCACTACACTACCGGCACCCCCGAATGCGCCTGTGTTCGTGATATGGGAGTGTGACAGATCTCGGGGGAGTAGCCGCGAGATCATCAAAGTTAGAATGCGGCCGTAAATCTTTTGATTATTTTATCGTGTGCATCACTGCCCTGGTCTGTCATGGTAAATCTTTCTATTATTTTATCGTGTGCATCACTGCCCTGGTCTATCATGGTAAATCTTGCCATTGTTTTATCATGTGTATCACTGCCCTGGTCTGTCATGGTAAATCTTTCGATTGTTTTATCGTGTGCATCACTGCCTTGGCCTATCATGTAATGTCTCAAGGCGATCATGACTATGTCGGGAAGACCGGAGACGAGATGGTTGTCAACGTAGAACAGCGAACACGACAAGAAGTCATGAGGCCAAAATCAGCACATAAAGGTGCAAATGTCTGCTTCGAGCAAGCGTGCCCAGCTCGAGTTGCTGATATGTCTGCTTCGAGCAAACATTCCCATGTTTTTATTCGGGGATAACGTCCAGTCTATCAGTCCAACGCGGACCGCCCATGCCAGCCAAAAGCAACATTGGACACACTGAGGAGCAAGTGACATTTGGAAAATTTTGGAAATTTGGATTTTTGGCATTGGGTTAGAGAGCTTCAAAAATAAGCTAACCCAATCCTATTTCCAGCTAACCTTTTCTTCCAATAACGAAATTAGGCTTAAAAAACGCGAAATCGGAGCGACCAAAAATTAAAATTAGGTTCACCACGCAATGCCAGGTCAAGTCATGACCGTATATGAAGTCATCACAGCGCAACAAGTTTTCAAAACGTTTTGTTGACAGCTGACGACAAACCGCTTTCATTTGGTCGCAGGGCTACGCTTATTGCGTACGAAGCACCAACAGAATGACCACGCGCGGTTCATCACGCCGAGGCATAATTGTCTGCTGCGCTCTGCACCCAGCGTGAGCTTGTGTCATGCAAACATCCATCCACATCTACGTTTCAACGCCTAGTGATGGTAAATTCCTCAAAATATCTCAGTTTGACACCACTTGTGACGTCATCAGTGACCTTCAGGTAATCAAGAAGGTTTTTGTGTCGGAGGAGCCAGGAAATTTAGCTTGCAGTAACTCCTTGAGCGAACCAAATCAATGGGCTCCAGACCATGAAAAAGGACTCCCTGACAATAATTGAAGGCGCCTGAATGTCCCAGCCCAGGTCAGGTTCCGAAGTAAAAAGCCACCTTGGGCGACCATACTCAAGTCAAGGCTCATTGTTTTACATGGTTAAAGTTAATGTTGATGGTAAATGATAACCCGATGTCGACCAGACAAATTATGCGGTGACAACTTGGATCGGAACACCCTGCATGGTTTTCCGAAACGCTGCGAGCATTCTGCCTAAAAAACGAAAATATCGCATCATGGTACTTAACCACGACTATGTTACCGGAGCGTGAGCATGCCGCCTCAGTAACTGTAATGGCGTGACCTATGACAGCTGCGGCGCCACAGCGGTGCAGCCGGGATTTCCTTAAGGGAGGGTGCCAGAATCTGGGTGAGCTTGCGGCACGCCGACGTTAAACTTTCTGCCGGGAGCCCTCTACGGCGAAAAACGGAAATCTGGACGAGAGGTAAGGCCGGGGGCCCTCCCCCCCCCCCCGTTCCTCTCCCTTGACACGCCTCTGCGGTGCTGTGCTATTCGCGCATTCGGTGCATTGATCGCTGCATGGCCTGCCTCGCACGCGGCTTATCACGCCCAAACCAAAACGAAGCGGTCCTGCACCAACCTGTCCTGAATTGTCCCACTCGGGCGTCGGGGCGTTCAAAGTCAAGGTCAAGGTCAGAGGCCAGAGGCCACGCCGGCGCCCGCTTAACGAGAGCCATGTTCCAGCTCCAGGTCACCTGAGTCACCCTCACAGACGAGCCAACGCTGGTCTCCCTCCGCACGCCACTGGGCGCTGCCTTCCAAATCGGCGCGAGAACAGCAGCCACAACAGCAACAGCAGCAACAGCAACTGTGCGAGAACAGCAACCACCACCCTCACTTTCACCGCACAACCTCGATCGCCTCCAGCGCGGCGTAGCGCAGCCGCACCGCGCGAGAGAGCGCACGCCTCTGGCTCGCGATCACCCCAGCAGCTTGAGTTGTCACCAGCTGATGCGCGTCAACGAGGCCCCTCGACAGGCCCCCGGACCTGCTGCCGTCCATTCCTCACCGCGCGCCACGCGTCACACATCCGCCTCACGCGCCGGCCGCCGCAGCCCGGCACAGCTCGTCACGTGACACCGGCTGTGACGTCACCGTAGGCGGAGGGCGGCGCCAGCACCAGGGAGGTGAGCGCTCGATGCCCCGTGCGTGGCTCTCGTACGCAGCAGCGGCCGCTGCTGCGGGGGAGGCGCGCCGTGCTGGACGCCTGCTTTCACACGTGAACCGGAGAGTGAACTATGAACCCTGTCTTTGCCAAGGTGAGAGCGGTGGCGACTGTGGCTGGTGCCGCCTCTGCCTCGCCGGTGAAAGGGGCTGCACCGCCGGTGAAAAACAATTGAGCAATGCTGGTTCATCATTCAGAAACACACGTTGCCGTCACTGCATAACACGGGTGGGTGCAGGACGGCCGTCCATAACTCGTAATACGCGTGTGGAGACAGGGCCTTTTGATGGGGTGTAACCGAAAAGCAAGGAGGGGAGGACGTACAGGCCGGCGGAACGTTAGGCTCCGGTATTCCTGCAAATCAGTGAGGAATCTTTAGAGGAAACAGCGTACGCTGAGGGAAGGGTTGGGTTCCGCCTGGCATAACTCATGCATAACCGGCGGTCGGGTGTAAAAATGACTCAAAACATGCGCACCGTAAGAACAGATGGCTCCAAAGCACTCTCCACGTTCTGCTTAAGGTTTCAAAGCGCGGGCAAAGGTGTAGCCAGGGATGTCAGCTTACCAGAAAACAGCTCTGCCTCGTGCGCATAACTAATATGGTTGTCGTGCTCAGTTACGTGGGTAGGACTTTGACCAGGAGGGGTCACATCGGGTTACAGGTGTAGTCCAGGGGCCCTCTCGTCGCCAAGGGACCCTGTGTTTGGACGCGGAGCCTTTTCAGGTTCGCGATCCTATGTTGGTACCTTGAAGGTTTGTTTGTTATCTTCTATAAGCGCTACGGGCGCCTCAGACTGCCACAGAGCACTCGCCTGTTCGACCTCAGTGCCAAAGCCCGCCACCCCCAATGGGGAGAAGCGCAGTCCAAAAAGCGTCCCCTCTTGGCTGCGCTAACGGCTGTATTTTTAATATTTATTCCCAGCCTTTCAAGCGTATCATGCCTGCGATCAGAGTTAAGCTAAGCAGTGATTATTGTCCGAGCCCTGACGCGTGTCCTTTTTTGCCAGTGCGAGTCTGTTCGCCCGCTGCAGTGGCCATCCCGACGCGGCTATTACGGCAGCGACTCTGACGTCATAAAAACACACCATAACAAAATGAAAAGCTGTCGCAATGCGAAGCACATTTACTTAATAGTGCAATTTTGTTATCTAAAGCAGGCTTTTGCACTTAAAAGCATACCATTAGGCAGAGGCGAGCGTTTTCCATCATATCTGACGTTTGCCTCATTATCTTCATATTTGGAACATTGCCTTCAGCATTATCCAAAACATTCCAAACCGGCGGACCCAAGGTTTGCGCTCACGAGAGCGTGCGGTCGTCTGCCTCATCGACCCACACTTTTGCCGGCACGAGTTTCCGTTTTGCCTCCAGCGGAATCTCTTGGTCGCGTGTCGTCGCGGCGCTAGGTCATTAGCACCTTGCCCAGTTTCGAGCCATACTGTTCAACTTTTCTCAAGCTGAAACGCTTTCCATTTCCAGGTTTATCAAACGAAGGAGACACACACAATGGCCAATGGTAATGGTAATGGTATGGCAATCATGGTAATGTTGCAGTTAACACCCGCCTGATCAAACCTCTTGCATGATCATGCCTGACGATTTATGTGGCACGACTTCTAAAGCATTGCGTTTTTCGGCGCTGAACACGGCACGAACGCGGGATCAGTGGCTGCCAGGGTATTAGCTAGAAGAAACCATCGCGCTCGGGCTTTGCCGGGCCACACAACTTGAAAATTACATCAGTTCAGGGAAGACTCGCTCGTCCTGCGACCTCGCAAGGATATGACCAGGATATCCGTCGATCCCTGCATATCTGTCGATCCATCGATCCATTGATCCATCGATCCATCGATCTCTGTCGATCCGTCGCTCCCGTATATCTGTCGATCCGTCCATCCCGTTGGTCTGTCCATCCCGTCGATCCGCCCATCCCGTCGATCCGTCCATCCCGTCGATCCATCCATCCCGTCGATCCGTCCATCCCGTCGATCCGTCCATCCCGTCGATCCGCCCATCCCTGCCAGTTCCGGTTGGCAGCGGCGTACTGTAAAACACAGTCACAAGCTGTGTTTGGTGCGGCGCGGCACGGACGCCGCTCTGCGCAATCCAAGTTGATGGCCGGCTGCAAAGTCAAAAGAGGGGGAGGGGGGTGGACGCGGCGGAGCTGGAGCTATAGCCTCTCCCCCTCCCCCGGCACCGTCAAATGGAGAGGGAATTTCATTAAGCACGGCCTGACGTCCATTCACCCAAATAGCCGCGGGTGGGGAGCGGTGCAGACAGAACAGGCGCCGCTGGGGCGGCCCGGGCAGCGGCCTCGGCAGACCTGGGCTTGTCGGCTGCCTGTACGCCAGGCGGTCGTCAGTATAGCGGCATTATTAACTTAATATTTGGTATTTGCCTAGCACCGGCACCAGCACCACACATCGGGTCGATCAAGAGCTTGCAAGTGTTGGCTGTTACCGACACTGGGTCTGAATTTCATTCCATTCACTTGCGGGGCACCATTTCCTGGGGTCGGCAAAAGTCACGCGCAGGCTCCGCCCCAGTGCCGTCGTTACTGATGCCGTACAGGCTGCCAGCAGCAATGCGGCAAAATATTGCGCCCGTCTTCGCTGGCGTCACCCCAGCCACTGACGGTTCCGGAGCTTCGTGAGCGAAAGTACGCTTCTCCACAAGTTGAGCATCCGTCGAGACGGGCCGTTGAGGGTTGCTGCTGGGGGGAAAGGGGGGGGAGGGGGGGAGGGGGGAGGGGCGGCGTCAGTGGCGGCGCCAACCGGCCAGGTATGTTATCCATCCACATAACACAAAGCTGGGCACCATTCGCCGGTCCAAATACCTCCGGCGAGATTACGTTGATACGGCGCGCGCGTGCTCCGCCGGGCCGTGACGGCGCGGCGGTAAACACGTTGGCAAAGTGGGGCGCAAAAAAAGGTGAAAAACAGACCGTCCGCCGTATTCGCCGGCGGTATTGAATTAGCCCCCAAGCAAATCAGCTTAGCAGCTGTTTTGCAGCGCCATGGAACCGAATAAAAAACATGGAAATTTTGTTTGCAGTGAGATGGCTCCACAGCGGCTCAGGACTGCTCGTGTTGATGGCCCCCCCCCGCCCCCCGCCCCGCTCATGCCACATGTGTGACCCTAGGACTTGGGGGGCTGCGAACCTCGGAACATGAATAAATGTGGCGCCGTCAGATGCAGTTCCGCAAGGTCAATTGCGCAATTTTGTGATTCTAAGCGGCATCTGCACAGATAATGGCTGCGCCTGGGGTCAAGGCGCCATCATTTTGGTCATCAATAATATTTGTTCTGGTTTGGTTATGCTTTGTCCAAGCATTGATGTAACGCTAAATTGAGCAGAAATAACGGCGATTCGTAGCACAACAAACTATGCTGAAACAACGAACCCTGAAATGCGGATGGATATTTTACTCTGCACAGAAGCCTGAGTATGTAGGTTTCGCGAAGTGAGCATATTCTGAACAGCGCGTTCTTATTGAAATAGATTAGTACATTATAAGCTGCTACGGGAGTTGAGACAAAACCGATTTCGGGATAAAGTTCGTCGGTTTCATTACTGGGTAGCAGGTGAACAAAGGCTACGTCATCTGGCTGAAGAAAAACACGTGACAGTGTCGAATGCGGATCACGTTGTTGAGTTGAATGATCAACATTTTTGACAGTTTGAATTACGAGTTGGACAGAAAAATTCTATGACAAAAAAGAATCATGTCAAATAGAAAACATGAGGTGCTGAGGAAGAATTTCATTACACTAACGTGCAGGCCGAGCCGAGGGAAGCTGAAGTTGTTACGTACCTAGCATTGGAATTTCGACCTAAAATGTGTCACTCGATCTTTAATAAACCGTAATTATGCGCCAAGTACTAATTTCTTACCCTGTTTGGATACACCTTATCACAACTTATATATATATATATATATATATATATATATATATATATACGTTCTGGTCGATAATACCCGCTTAAACATGACTATGCTTCGCACTGTCAGAGCACCTTCGATGCCAACATTCACGCGAGCAGCGGGGTATGTGGTGACCTTTTGATCCGCGCTGCAAGCATGCCATTACGGTCTGCTGCCGGCCAAACGGCCCATTGAGTGCAGCCGTAACAAAATATGTAGCTTCATTACATCGCGGCGATGCTTGGAATACACCATGATGTGAGTTACATCCAGCGTAAACCGACTAGTCTGTACAGATTTTTCTTCATTCGGTACCTGTTTTATGTAAGTTCTTCAGTGCATTGGTGAGAAACAGTATCCACACAGATTGACATAGATTGACATAGATTAGCGAGGCACATTATCCACTTCTGCTCTGGGTTCGATAAAGGCATGCTGCCGAAATATCAACCCATCTATATCTCTATTCTCCTGTGTTTTTTCTCCGAAGAATAAGGCTATTTCTGCTGTCCTGTCACAGCAACTATTTTCATTAAGTGACATGACCCCTCGGTGATTTCGTCATCACTGCAGGTGACTCGGTTTTCGGTGGACTGGACGTCGGCATGTTGTTTACGGCGATAAAGCTTACAAGACAGCGGCAAAGGGAGTCCATCTCAATCCCAATTCTATCCGAACGTGCAAGGCTAATCCGCCGGCCGTGCAGAGGGAGCTCACAACTAAGAGGTCGGAAATGATGAAAAGGCGCGTAGACGTCATCAGGCCAGTTGAGAGGCCTATCCAGTCAGTGATCTATCTGAGCCCACCAAAGCCGAGAGCCTTGAAAAGCATCTTGGCCGTACCGAAAAGTACTCGCATATCTTGCGACGCTTGGGCATGGAAACCATCGCTGGCAGGAGAGAAGAACTATGCATAGGGCTAGGAAAACAAACACAAGCGTCTCCCATGCATAGAGATCTGCTTCCGAAGCACCGAGTGGCGATCTCCGGCAGAAATACTCGGACCGCAAGCACACTGCAAGCGTTTTGCTGGGATATGCGACTTTGCAAATGAAGTATCCACATATAACCAATCTCAGTAACACAGATATATTATCAACTAAGTAGTATCCTACTTCATATGTATCTTGTGCACATGTGCTGTATGAGCTGATACTCGAAGCCCTGCTTCTCTCAAGATACCGTCTCTCTCATAGCGCAGCTTCTCGCCGTAGAATCACACAACCGCCTGACCCTGCACGCTGCGCGATACACATTCTTACGCCGAGCGTGGGTGCGCGATTGCCAGACTTGTGACCTACGTCCAGGGCCGGCAGGACACCGCCAGACACCACCAGACAGCTGGTGTCTGCATGTGCCACGGCATGACCGGTGCTTCACGTGGTTTATCTGGCGTTTCCTGGGTCATTTTACGATAACCTGACTAATGTCGTTCTTCCAGACAGTTATTTAGCATGGTTAAAGTCTGGACAGATTCGCTGTAAGTTGTGTAAGTTGTGGTTTGATCATCGATTGTCATCAAGTGGGTTTCCAGCCTGAATTAAATCAACTTGTAGCACAATGTCATGCAGTTCAGACTGCTTTGGACTTGCTGATCCAACCCCATAGACCGTGCACAACCCGCGCTGCATTTTCCTTTCGGCATCCCAGAGAAACCTAACTCACGCGAAGCAATACCTTCAGGTCCCGTCACTATGCAGCCGCCGGCGGACACGGCGGCCTACCTCACAGGAAATGGCGGCTTCCGGGTCGCTCACCGGTTGCGGAAGTCGGCGTGGTCAGTTCGCCGGGTCTGCTCTATCGCCTTGTCGCACGGAATCCGCTGGGTATCTCCCAGCATGCTGAAGCTCTCACGCGGCGAGTCCGGCGACCGCGGTGACGTCACGGCGGTCATAGCTCCGCCGGAAGTGGGCACTTCCGGTGCCGGTCTTTTGGCCGGTAATCGGTAGGCGCCTGGCTTCTTGCGAAACAGGAAGATACGCTTCTTACGAGAGAGGAAGATACGCCTCTTACGAGAGAGGAAGTCTCACAATCTGCACCGTCCGTAGGTCTGCCTGGTGTTTTGGTTTGTGGTCTCCTCGTTTTCCTCCCCCGGCTTACTCCATGTCGCTCGGCTGGTGTAACAGGAGGACGTAACTTGACCTGCGGCAGAGGGTGATCACAGCAGGCATCAGCATCAGCACCAGCATCAGCATCAGCATCAGCATCAGCATCGGCATCAGCATCAGCATCAGCATAGGCTTTGTTGTCGAAATTCAAACACAGGGAAAAATCGGGTACTATCATAAGTGTAAAAAATTGCCATTGTCTTTGATGCGTAAGCGTTTTGACGTGGTTGAGACTACTTAATCGTAAGGACGTGGTGGACACAATCCCGCTCTCGCTGCCATGTAGAGCACGTAAACTCCATTTTAATTTGCAAGCGCGAATGCTTGCGCTGCCGCCATCACTCCACAATGCTCGATTGTGACATTTCTGTACGAAAATAGATATACCTGGGGGTTCTGGAGGCACCTCGGTAGCATCGAACAGACGTGGACATCTCGGTAGACATCTCGACAACAGACATCATCATCAGACAACAGACATCTCGGTAGCATCAAACAGATGTCACCTCGTGGGTCGCCTCAGCGCAGATACCGAGCACGCATTACGATTATGCTGGACGGAAACCGGCAATCAAGCAGGCATCCGGGGCTGAAAAGATTGCAATGGGTTTGAAATCAGCTTACGTAACGGAGTTAGCGAGCCCGTAGGCATGCAAAACAAGCAAACCGTAGGCATGCGAAAGAAAAACAAATATGATGCTTCAGATCAGACAGATATGATCAGACAGTTGAAGGTTTTCGAAACATCTCAACCATACTCACCACGGCAAATTTTGAATTACGCAGAAACTATTTAACATTTGCAGAAGCAGGAGACAACGAACCTGTTTACAACGTGTGGACTTCCTCAATAAAGCCTGGCATCATGCGGCATCCGCGGGCTTTTGAGGGGCTGAGTCATGTCCGGTATTACCTGCCATCTGGTATTACCCCAATCATTTCCTGCCGTTTGGTGTAACCCCAGTCATTACCTGCCGTCTAGTATTACCGCAATCATTATCTGCCGTCTGGTATTGCCGCTATCACTACCTGCCGTCTGGTATTGTCCCAATCATTGCCTGCCGTCTGGCATCACCACAGTCATCACCTGACGTGGAATATTACCCCAATCATTACCCGCCTTCTGCTACTACCTCAATGATTGCCTGCCCTCTGGTATTGCCACAATCATTTCCTGCCGTCTGGTATTATCCCAGTCGTTCCCTGCCGTCTGGTATTACCCCAATCATTATCTGCCGTCTGGTATTGTTCCAATCATTACCTGCCGTCTGGTATTGCCACAATCATTGCCTGCAGTCTAGTATTACCCCAAGCATTGTCTGCCGTCTGGTATTAACCCCGTCATTACCTGCCGTCTGGCATTTCCTTAGTCATTACCTGCCGTCCGGTATTACCCCAATCATTATCTGCCGTCTGGTGTTACCCCAGTCATTATCTGCCGTCTGGTATTGCTCCAACAATTGCCTGCCGTCTAGTATTACCCCGATCGCGGCCACCGCAGCACTCACCGGTCAGCACGGCGCACGCCGCGTCCGTGTGTGCAGAGCTCGCCGTCCGCTCGACAGCCAGAGCTCCAGCCCGCCCCGGGGCCAGCACACCCGCTCTGGTGACCACACCCGCCACCGCGCGCCGCACCGGACCTCCCCGCTCGGTCGGCCGCGCCCGCCGCACCCGCCGCGTGTGCACCGCTCGAGCGTGCGGCCCCGGTGCGGCGTCGTGTGCGGCTGCGCAGAGAGCCCCTAACGATCGCGGCCGCCGCGTCCCGCGTGCCGCTGGCCCGGTGTCGCCGGCTTCAACCGGCGCCGACGACTCGCTTCCGCATTCGGCAGGAAGGGTAGGGGGGGGGGGGGGGGGGGGGGCGGCCGACGCGTTTCCGGGCCGACGCCGTCCCACCAGCCTTTTCTCGTGTTTGTCCTGAGCGGCCGATGTTGACGGCTTGGGTGGGGAAGGGGGGGGGGGGGGGGAGCGGCCGTGGGCGTGCTGCAGAATTTAATTTTCCGGTGCCGCTTAGTTCAATGAGGTCTGTCAGCTGAAGGGAAACAGTTGTAACAGTGATAACAGTGATAACAGTGTTGGAAACAGTGATATGAGTTGTGTTTAACTTACGCTGTGAAGTTTGTTTTGAGAGGTTTGCACCAAGTTGCTTGACATCTTACCCCTCGCCCTGATTGACCGTTTTTTATCATGTGAACTGATCGCGGGTAGGCGTGGGGTCGATGCACAGATATCCCTCTGCCGTTTCCAAACTAATATATAGATTATATATGTATATATATATATACATATATATATATATATATATATATATATATATATATATATATTGACCAAAATAATATATAGCCTAGCGAAAATACCTGTGGATTTGTGTCGACGAGATCTCGCAATTGATGACAATTTGTATGCTTTTAAGTCAATAATTGATCGCATTATGCAAGTTTAAGCGTCAAACTTTCCAGAAAATCGCGCTTTCTGAGCTCTACAGTCTCACGCATACGAGGCCGCGTCTTGCAGCGACACCAGTCGAACACGTACACATACGTGTGCACTGTTCAATTCAAGGTACAATGGTATATAGCTTAAAGTATTTTGAGCATAACATTATAACGCATGGCTTCGTTAAGAGGAACATCCCACCATCTTGTACTTTTCATTTATAGTTGAATGATCAGATCGCAGATCGATACAATCGCATGAAAAACGTGCGATTGATCAGAATTGTTCGTTTTCTCGAAATCCCTCCGAAAAATTCAGAATTTCGATTTAAAGTAGCTGACCCTGCAGTGGAAATATCATTTGACCATAATACTTTGACAATACCAATAATTAAACATAATCTCCTTATTATGTCTTCACGACACTATTGTATCCTTTTGGACGGGCCTCTGCCCACCCACCACAATGTCAGACCTGCCCCCAAGGGTGAGTATGTCCTTCACCTTCTGGAGATTAAGTAAGAGCAGAACATTACAAAATGGTAGTTAAAACATCACCTCAATTTCAAAAGGCTTGTGCTGATCGTTTACAGATAAAGCAAACCGAAAAAGACAATTTGCGATGCCTCATTTAAGTGCAGCTGACCGAGTTAAGCATATTTCTAAAACTGCATGTGCGTCCCCGGCTTATGTGAGGATCTTCCGCTTTCCATGCAAGCTGTTTTTTATTGCACGATTCACATGCCTTGTCGACTCTGGGTTAGTTTTGTGCTATTGTCTAAGAATTTTGGCATTACTCAGCAATGCTTCAGTTTCTACAGACTGCAACAAATCCCCTTATTATGATACGACGTCTTATCGGAAAATGAAAAAAATCGGTCGGATATAAGCACCCAAAATCGTGGCCCACCGTTACCGTCCACCCTGGGAAGAAATCTCGAAATTTGCCGACCTTCATCTACATAATTTTGCTATTGTCCTCTGAACGGATCAACAGCAACAGCAACACGAAAGTAGGGGTTCTACTTTTACATGCTTCACTCTGCCACCAGATGCCAGCACCGGTTCGCGGTGACGTAAACGTTTATTCGTTCCTCATACCACTATTCAAAAATTACACGGGCGAAGCATACTCCCGGATTGCAATTTCAAGTATACGAATTGGGAAAAACATAGACCTATGACAAAAGGCCTAGAAATAACCTAAAGACCAAACATGAAATATATAGACCTAAAACACCTAAGATGTTTAGAGATACTTTTCCCAGAGATGTCATCGGTCTGCCATCCCGCTGGTCAACGTCTAGTGTTAGCCGCGGGCCGACGCCGCGCAGCCAATGGAGACTGCAACGTCGGGCGTCGGGATATTTGTTCAGACCTGCGAGCGTGCTTTGGTCAAAACTGTAGCGCACATTTACATATGTGCGCTACATATGTAAGCGCATATGCGTAGGCGTAAGCTACATATATATATATATATATATATATATATATATATATATATATATATATGTGTGTATATATATCACATAATCATGTGATCACATAAAACCGTTCATATGGTTATAAAAGCTGCATTTTTCCACCACTCAATTCTGAACAAAGGTTTAACATTCCAAGACGAGCATGGGTTGACCAATTTAATGCAACTTGATTCACAAAGCTCTGCACAAGCCAGAAAAATTTCGGCGCAGCTCCTGAGTGGGGTAGAAAATTACGCTGAACCCTCACAAATGAGTATTGCTGGATGTTTGTTATATATAGTCATTTAGCGCCTGGTTCTTTCATATCATTTACTTCAAAATTCGAGCAGAAATGCATTTTTAATGCCTCCTGGCTTCTGTTTCAGTGATAGTGGGCAGATAGTAAAATAGAGCGAAGAAAATCTTGCCACTTAAAATCAGGTGGGCCATATCCGCTGATCCACTTGTTGTGGGGTGGGTGGTCTTTCACAAAAAAGGAAGCCTTTTGTCAACCCTATTCCTCTCCCCACCTTACCCGGGCTCTGACTCCGCCCCTTCCCCTGTCTGAAATTTGTCGGGGCACCGGCTGGGCAAATTTTGCAGCAGCACAGCCCGGCCTGGGCCCTGTCAAGACCCATTCCCTTGTATAAAATGATTGAGCTGCGGTGCTGACCACGATGAGCCAAGTTCGTGCTCAGCCGAACACGCGGCGTGTTTTTCCGCAGATGCTTTTGCAAGAGACGAGTCTGATCTGGCTGGGCTCGGACCGGTTGCCCAGTGGTTTTCAAATCCTGACGCAGCATTTGCCAGCGGTCGCACGACAGTTGCATTCGTACGGGCGGTGGTGCGAGTGTTGTGGGTGTCGTGCGTGGCTTTTCTTTTGTGTCAGCTGGGAAACCATACCGAAGCGTGTTGAGCCGGGCAAACATTCAGGCCGCCTGACTGTAGGCTTGTTAGAACGCCCGTTGGCAACATGCGGCAAGACTAGATGAGTTCAGAGTCAAATTTGAACCGTGGATCCAAAAAACATTGGATTTATATCATCAGTTCTCTCAACAAGTTCCAAACTACTGGTTCTCAAATTAATTACATTAGTTACAACATGGTGATGAGCAGGAATTAAAAGGCCACTTGGTCTGTGGATCCCGGTCTTTTCGAAATCCCGTTCAACTAACCGCACAACCTCATTTTAACGATGTGGTCAGTGTGGGATGTCGCACATGATGCCAACCTGGCGTAAATCTGGCTTAGTTTTAAACCAATCACCTGCGGATGACGACAGTGTAGCCGATCGATGAACGTTCCAAAAATATAATAATAATATAATAATAATATTATATTACACAATAATGATATATAATAATACAATAATAGTATCATATAACACAATAATAATATATAATAATACAATAATGATATCATATAACACAACAATGATATATAATTATACAATACTAATATTATATAACACAATAATAATATATTATAATACACTAATAATACAATAATAATTCCAACAATACCCAGGAGCTGAATGAGTTCCGACGGACGGTGGTCGTGACTTGAGGGCTTCCAAGCTTGCTTTGGTGTCGTCTTGTCACTTCCGCGCCGTGAGGCTTCAGAAACCCGTCCACCGGCAAGGGCATGCCTCTGTGAAACATCTGGAACACCGCAACCATGTCTTCCTTGCGACGTCGGTAGTACAGCAGAGGCAGTTGCAGGAGTCTGAGTTTCCCAGGATATGACCGGCGTCTTACTTCTCGGGCAAGACGGGTACTTTGCCACTGAACCCGCTCCAGCCGCTCCTGATCTAGTTTGAAAAAGTCCAAAAAGTTTGAAAGAAAAAAAAGAAAGGTGATGCTGACACAACCTCGAATAGCTGCGCCAGAGCGGAATACCGTGGTCCTGACAACAGCGGCGGCGTGAAGACGTCAACATTGGCGGATGACGGTCTCACGACCGCCAGCATCTGGTGGGTCTTATAAACTTCCTCTGGCTTGTGCACATGGGGCGTGAGCCTGCATGAGCCCCCACGAAAACTTCAGGGTACTTTTCAGTAGGTACGGATGCGATTTTGGCGCCGTTTGGAAAGTAGGCCGGTCGCCGGGTTGCAAGTGCTGATGTGCAATGCTTTGCACGTGAATGCGTTGCATGGGAGCAATCGTACTCCTCCGATCATTTCACCAGGTCATCGAGGTCAACCTAGAGAGGAGAAGCGGCGAGGAGCCCCGCGACACTATACCAACAATATTGGTATTGTTGGTATTGTGTACAATACCAACAGTACCAATACCAGTACAATACCAATACCTCCTGCACAATACCAACACCTTGATGTCATCCGTGAACATTCTGACCGCGACTCGCACTCCTGGTAAATAGTTGACGAAAAGCATGGGCAGGACTGGTCCCAGCGCCAATCCTTGAGCAGAGCCGCTGGCGTCGGTCCGGTCAGATTTCGGGTCAGGAACCGCACTCTCTGCTGCTGGATGGAAGCAGACTTTAAATTTACAGCTCTGTCGACAACTTGAAAGAGCTTAGTGATGTTGCAGTCAATTGATTGAATATAGCCAAATGTTATGCTTCGAAAGGTTTCCCCGCATTTGCAAATTGGCATAACGTATGATTGAGTTAAAGTGGTAAAGAAAAATAAGCCCTTTTCATAATAGTATCATGAGACAGGGGTCTTATTTGTTACCAAATCTGAAATGCACGAAAACAGGGATGAGCGGGAGTGAAGCCCATCGCTTGCCGTCGGGTCTATCAATTTAGATTGTAACTGTTGCTCTGAAAACGACGCAGAAGCCGCATTCGACGATACGAGCAGTGAGCAGGCCCGTTGCAACGCTACATTACTGAAGCTCATCTATAACCGGTCTGCGGGCAGAACCAGATCACGTGTCGCCCCTCACACAGCTGGGGCTGTCCCTGGGGTGACGTGTCTGGTAACGAGGCGCCAGTCGGGGCTTTATGAGCCATATGTCGCAGGTCGGGGGTCGCTGTGGTGGCATTAAATCCGGCTGATTGCCGGCGTTTTGCAGCGGCGGCGGAAAAGCAATAAGTGCATGGGTTGTGCGCCTTATGGCGTATTCCATGCGGCATGACGTGCCAGTTTAATTTCAAAAGTGTCCGCTTAGCTACATCATTTATACTTGGTGAAAACGATGTGCGCTTAATTCCGTTTCGATGATTTCTACTTATGTACGGCTAGGCAGACTCTTATCAGGTCCAATCAACCAGACATCCCCGACGCTGAAATGGAATCCGCTCCCCGGTATTTAAAGCGTCCGTGAAACAACACTGTCTGACATTGCGGCAATTCATATCAATTCCTTCAATGGCTGATGCTGATGGATGTGCCCCTCAAAAGTACCAAAATGATATAATAACGTTGATATATTTATAGATCTAAGTTTCAGCTTCTGATTTTTCAGTTCAAATTTGTTTGTTGTTGCATTGTCTGTCGCTGTTAAGCATGCGTAACTCAATGTGTCGACCTTTATTTCTCTTTGTTCACGGTCTTGTTTGCCTGC
Organism: Pollicipes pollicipes; assembly: GCF_011947565.3. Lineage (NCBI taxonomy): Eukaryota > Metazoa > Arthropoda > Thecostraca > Pollicipedomorpha > Pollicipedidae > Pollicipes > Pollicipes pollicipes. The sequence goes on from NW_023595962.1 coordinate 680,317, forward strand.
GATCCAGCACGAGAAAGAAGTTGGACCATTTCTATTACTCGTGACAATATAATGCATGCAGTTGATCCCTCCTGTCGGTGCTTGGCAAAGCTCCTAACCTGCACTTCCTCAATAGGTTACAAGCGCGTATTACCGTTGGGTTACTTTTAGCAACAGCAATGGTGCGTTTATAGGAAGCTGATCGCAACTGCCAGGTGTTCACACGTGATTGCTGTAGCTACGCACAGCAGCTGTCAAAACAAATATTGCATAACCACCCTAACCACCCATATATATATATATATATATATATATATATATATATATATATGCATATATATATACATATATGTATGTATATATAATATATATATATATATATATATATATATGCATATATATATACATATATGTATATATATATATATATATATATATATATACATATATGATGGAGAACGAGAACGCAAGTCCACAACATCCAAAAATCTGTCGCAACTGTCTCGCTATGGCGATTTCTAAGACTCCATTCCCCCTCCGAATCATTTTGAGAAATCGGCACCCATGCTTGACGGTGCTGCAGTGGCACTACCCAGTGCTATCATTAGACGCAACTAGTCCCGAGGTTTCAACAGAGTATGCTTTTGAAACATGCTCCAAAGATTGGACGCGTCATTTGAATGTCTGTTCGCCGCGTGCGTCTGTGGCATCGTAGGTTGTCGCCCGCCGCTCTCTCAGGCTGTAGATCGCCGTGCTGTGTTCCTAAGAACTTAGGGGGGGGGGGGCACATTGATCCCAATTCTATCAGGGCGAGGTTTAATTCAAAATTCAGTTTCGTTCTCGCCATAGCTTATTCCATGCCACATGATACCAGGCAGTGGATAAGTCTATGTTCCAGCTAGGTTGGATATTTCGTCCAACCATTCACTATTCCATCATCACAATACTACTTCATCTATGTCGAATATTCCGTCCAACCCTCCTCAATAACATCATTTATTTTGGGCGGTTGTGAGCCGCTGCAATAATATATATGTTTGTTTACTGTAACTGTATACACATACAGTTACAGTAAACGCAATCGCAAAGGACACACAAACTGTGAGAGCTTGAGATAGCTTGGCAGGCAGCTGTTGAAAGATGGAGCACTCAATAGTAGTGTGTTGCTAACCACCCGACGAGTTCAAGAGGCTCGCCGCCTGAGGAAAAGATGAAGTTCGCAAAGCATCAATTGTGATAACAAGGCAAGCGTTCTGATGACTAGTTGCAAGGAACCTGCGTTTTGAAGAAATTTGCCCAGAGCTGATTGCTTCACACGCACTCCACGCACGACGAACAGGTCTACTTATGGTTACAGATTCCCACAACAATGAAAACATATCGATGTTCTACAAGCACTGTTACCTCCGTTTTTTACAACAACAGAAAATCACATAAGATCTGACGGGTTCCTTACAGACAGCATTGTAGCGTACCGCTAACATGGCAGTGTGCCTATAATCTAAAAAATGAGCGTTTTTACTGGATGAATGAACACATATTCAAAAATATCTGAGCCCATGACGTCATTACGATCATGTCGTCCGCGTGACGTCATGGTGGTGACGTGGAGAGGGGGGGCGAGAGGAAGAGAGCAAGAGGACAAGAGCGAGATTGCGAGAGAGCGAGAGCAAGAGCGAGAGCGAGAGTCTGTGTGTGGGGGGCAAGCCGGCTAATCAGATTATGCCTAGAAAAGTTACGGCTGTGGTTTGCAGAGCTCAAGAGACAACATGCATGCGGGGACCTCGCCGGGCAGCGGCGAGAGGAGAGAAGACGATGTTGCCTTTTCCTCACTGAGAAAAGTGTTTCCTTTCATTCTCTCGCCTCTCCCGCAGGATTCCGCACGTCTTTCCCTGTTGATACAAGAAGCTCTTATGAAGATCCGTGTATTATGTCCACAATGTCCACAACATGCGCTTGCTTGCAGACTGGAACGATTGCGAAAGGCATCAAAGACTGCGATTGCACCAGGCTTCTGAAGCCAGCCGCCGGACGCATTGTCCCAGCGATTCAATACGATCTTATCTTATCTTATCTTATCCTATAGATCTTATCTTAATCTATCGAATAGAATGCATTCTTATATATCATCGACGATCTATCGAAGATCACCTATTTATTTTGCGGAGCATGATCAGCGACTCTTCTGCCGGCACCGTCAGGCTTCCACAGCTTACCAGTCCGGTCCAAAGCAGTTCAGGGCCAGTCTGGTCCAGTGTTGTCCTTCTCCAGCGCTGTTTCGCCGGCGTCACGTCACGTCACGCCCACATCATGCTCCGTCACCCCCACCTCCAGACTTTCGTCGGACGGTCGCTGACGAGCCGCGACAAAGCCCGTCGCACACCTCCGTGCGCTAGCTGCCGCGTATCCCGGACCGGATGTCGTGGTCCCTGCTTATGGCCTGCTTTTGCTGACGGCCATTCCGCTTGCGGCGAGATTATCTTGTTTTTCGCCTCCACAAAGTCCCGCGCACTAGCGCGGCCCATTTGTCCCTGGGTGTCGCTGGGGCCGCCGCCCTCTTCCGCTCCTCCTGCCGTCACTTCATGTCGATCTTGAGGCTCGCCACGTGTCATTGGAACCCTTCGCCTGAGCCGTCCGTGTTTTGGCCCGCCTCTTAGCAGCGCCAGCTGTTGGGTGCTGGGACGTGAGAGTCTGGACACTCGGGATGTTCGTGGGGACCGTGGAATGTTCGTGTTAAGTAGTTTTCAAACTTAATTTCGGCATGAGTCATCGTAAATTGATGGCTTACTCGGTTTTGCTGCGTGCGGCCGTTCGCGCAGATCAGTGCATTGGATGTTATAATGTGGGAGCTCGGGTGATTTAGTCATGTAATATCTTTTAGCGGCAGTGTCTCCACAGCAGGGATGCAGCTTCCCTTTCGATTGCCCTGCTCCCAACTTGGGCTCCAGCATCCCTCCCCCCATTTTTGGGAAGAAATGGGCTGACTCTTGGGAGACATCTGTTTGTTGACATATTTTACGTGCGGCTTGGCCATTTTAATGCTCATCCCCCTCAACTCATTTTGTGAAACTGCACCCCGCTGCTGCACTGGTTAGGAGCATTTCCTGGATTCACGTGTACTGGCTGCAAAATCGAGATTTTCCTTAACCTTCCTTATCTTTGTTCACTGGTGATGATAAGCACAGCTTGAGCCATCGGGAACTGACAATGTTAACAAGTGTGCGCTCTACAACGCCATTTAACCAGTACCTCCTGGCATATTGAAGGTCGAGAAGTCAGCATAATAACTCTTGAACTTAAAACCTCCGCTCTTGCTCTGCACGGACTGGCTTATCGCGAATTCCTCGCAGACTTCCTTCCATGCCGCGTGTGGTGTTGATGAAGGAGAAGGTGGTGAAGTGGTGAAGAATGTGGTGAAGAAGACCCTAAAATTTGTTTGGGCGTATATATAAATACCTGGTACGTGGCTCACTTTTCCCATACTTGTATGCGATTAACGGTAGCAGCTCTCTGCAGCAGAATAATCAAGAGGATTTAAAGAGACATTTGAGCCCTTTATAAGACTGACAGCGGAACAAACAAGCCCTGTTGGATCGCAAATCGCGCACCCGACGGAGTATATCACACGTCACACTTTTATTATGACGTCACTTGTTCTCGACGTGCTTCCGACATGCTAAAGAAAACCCAGCTGAGAAAATGGCGCGCCGTTTGGGGAAGATGCATGGAGCTGGTCATCTGCCTGCCAACCAAGTCAAGTCAAGTCAAACCAAATCAACTCAAGTCAAATCAAGTCAAGTCAAGTCAAGTCAAATCAACTCCAACTAACCGAGAAAACATCAAATGGTACACGCAGACGTACACGTCACAGTCTCGGCGAAGTAATTGGGGTGAGGGGATGTGGAAGAGTTCAGGGAGGCCTATTCGATGAGTTTTGTACACGTGGTACGACGGCAGCCAAAAGTGGAGCAGGTCGGCGGTTCTTGTCATTGGGGCCTTACGATGCACTCAGCTGCTGAGGCTATATGGCGTCACTTGCCTCTCACCCTGGCAGGAAGGGCGGGCACCGCGGGAAGCCCCGTACCTCTGCTTTCCCAGACGCGCAGTGGTTAACGCAGACGCGTCAACCACTACAAACGGGATGTCGAATCTTCACAAAAATGCCTTAGGACGTGTGTGCGTTGGATGCATGCAATCCGTGCATGCGATGTGTGACATGCGCAATGTGTTAAGCGTTCTGAAGTGCAGCGTGGATTTACACACGTGTTGATGGCAGTAGGATGTCAGAAGCAGACGCTCGAAACGGATGGTGGACGAGATACCACAGCGTCCACTACCACAGTCGCATGTGGATGGCAGCACGAGGTCTGACCAGATTCTGGAAGAGGATGCCGCTGCCACAGCATCAGGGATATCGCGTGATATCGAAGGCGTATACCGTATATTTCGCATGTATACGCTTATGCTATCATGATACGCAACATTCATTATTTACATTGCTCCAAAGTAGGTTCCGAATACTTACCACTGCGAAAGGAACGTGGGAGGACCAGCGACGTCGGTCAAGTCCCGAACGACCTAGACTGCCGTTCACACCGATTGGGCGATCTGTTCACACGAATTGGATGGTCTGTTCACACCGATTGGGCGATCCGTTCACACGAATTGGGCGGTCTGTTCACACCGATTGGGCGATCTGTTCACACGAATTGGGCGGTCTGTTTTACGCTGTCACTGGCAGTCTGCTTGAAGACTAGGATGAGTCCCAGCTATTATAGCAACACTCCCGGGGCGAGGGAGTCCAGCTGCGATATGGCAAGCTTCTATCATATTCCCGTATCACATATCGAGGTACAAATATTCTTATTACACGTACCACTCGACATCTCTTGGCTCGTGTTCATCTGCACGCGTATCCGGTTGGTGTTCACATGTGCATCCGGCTCGTATTCACATGTTCATCCGGTATGACGCTGTTCATATAAGTTCATGCTACCCTGCGCACGGGCACGACTACCAAGCTTCCGGGCCTCTCTTCCGCGGTCAGCAAGCCCCACACATCTGCTGCATATCTGTCACACATCCTTCACACATCTGCCACATCTGTCACACATCTGTCACGCATCTGTCACATAAGAATTAAGTACTTTAGTACTAAGCAATTTTTAGTACTAAGTACTTTAACATTTCTTTAGAATAGCGATTTAGTTCTCAGGTATTTTTTAGTATCAACCACTTAAGTATTTGGGCACGTGTTTAGTACTGCGTACCTCAGTGCTTAAGCACTTAGTGCTCACGTCCGTACCAGTTTTGTGACAAATGTGTGGCGGCTGTGGCATGGGCAGTGGCCCAGTCGAAGGAGCAAAGGCAGCTCGAATGTGGCGCTCGATGGCGTGCGTCTGCATCTACGTTGTCGGCCGGCCGGGGTGACGGGACGAGTGACGTCATCAGTGACGCGGCGCGAAGCTGAGCCAGAGACCACCTTCAAGTCTGAGGATGACGTCAGCGCGCAGCTTGATGTCCTCCCGCTTGTCGTGCGAGGTGATCTTGAAGTTGCGCAGAAACAGTGGCGATTCAACACCTTCTCTTCCATCAGCGCGAACTTTTGGCCTGCAGTCAGGGAAAGCTACGTTGCAAATTTTTAATAACTGATACAGCACTAAACGCGAATGAGGCTAGTGTTTGTGCAAGAACGCACCCCAGTCGCTAGCTGCCTGGTTTCGACTCCAAAAAGCGCAAACCACGGGCGAGTCTGCTCTTTGGCAAATGGAAGCTCATTCATGGCTTCGGGTGCACACATTCCGTGGTAGCGTCACCTGTGATGGACCTGCAGTGCTTTGACTCTTTTCTGGATTATTCTTTAGGATTCTGAGCTCCTAACTAACTATAAGGTTTAGCTCGCCAAGGCACATTTCTTACTTCGTCAAGGAACAACTGCGAGTGTGTGACTGATGCTTGTATATTTGAGCCCACAAGTATATGAGATATACGTTATTCTGCTGCGCGGAGCTGCCATATATCGCGCCCTGGTACAAAAATGCAGCCAAACTGATTGTTGTTTGTCTGCTTCAGACAGATACTTCAGACCACTTTAGTATTCCTGTTTCCCCTACCGCAAGCATTGGCATGCACGGTGTGAGTCATCACGTCGCCCACAGACGAAAACGAGCCAGCTACCTGCGGCACCAATTCCAAAGCCTGCGGACATACTTTGGTAGCAGTCAAGCGGACATCCCTGCTGGATTTACAGTCGCGGGCACCAGAGAAGCCGACAGAAATGGCACCAGAGAAGTCGAACAAAGAAGGCACCAGAGAACCGACAGAGAAGCCGACAGAGAAGGCACGAGAGAAGTCGACAGAGAAGGCACCAGAGAAGCCGACAGAGAAGGCACCAGAGAAGCCGACAGGAGATGGCACCAGAGAAGCCGACAGAGAAAGGCACCAGAGAAGCCGACAGAGAAGGCACCAGAGAAGTCGACAGAGAAGGCACCAGAGAGCCGACAGAGAAGGCACCAAAGAAGCCGACAGAGAAGGCACCAGAGAAGCCGATAGATCCAACAAGGACATGTCGGCCTTCCGGATTATTTCTCATGACTTTCATTTGGCGACGGATACGGTTGGCTTTAGGGCTGCTCTGGATTAAATCAAAGATAATCCTCAAATTGTAGGCCGAGCTTTGGTGGTGGTTGGAACCGATCAGCACAAATTGATCGGATGCATTACACGCAACGCCTATGTTCGAAAGAAGAACATTCAGGACAGGACATATACATTCTGGTTTGACGTTAACATGCATCGCAATTTTCACCAGCTCTGCTTTTCCAAATTTAACGAGCTGGACTTTGCACTTCTGAAACGTGGATTAGCTCGCGAACACGTTTCGCATTGAGGGTTATCTCGAAGTCTGACCCCGAACTGACAGCCCACAAGGTGTTCGTGACAAGCCAGTGGGGCGCTGCTCCGAACAGCCTCTGCCGGCAAGGGTCATGTTCCGTGTCCCGCGTCCCACATCCCGCGTCCCGTGTCCTGCGTCCCGCGTCCCGCATCCCACGTTCCACGTTCCGTATACCGCGTCCCGCGGCCCGCATCCCGCATCCCGTGTCCGTGTCCGTGTCCGTGTCCGTGTCCGTGTCCGTGTCCCGCGTCCCGTGTCCCGCGTCCCGTGCCTCGCGTCCCGCCGGCGCGCCGCTTACCGATGCAGTTGCGTGGCCCGGCTGAGAACGGCACGTAGCTGAAGGGGTGGCGGCCGCGCGAGGCCTCGGGGCTGAACCGCTCCGGATCGAACGTGTCCGGGTCGGGCCAGTGGCGCGGGTCACGGTGGATGGCATACACCAGGAGGCCGATCCTGCACCGCTGCGGCACGCTGCACCCATCTGCAGCAACGACACCCCGACGCTGACCAGCGGAAGACCGGTGCTGACCGGCGCCGACAACACCTGGCGAGAGAACGCTGCAGAGCGAGCTCTCGTCGAGGAGACGCTGCAGCGAGACACTCGGCGAGAGAATGCTGCAGTGAGAACGCTAAGTGAGAACGCTAAGCGAGAGAAGAGCGAGAACGCTGCAGCGGAGAACGCTCGGCGAAAGAATGGGGTAATAACAAACGCTTGGCAGAGAACGCTGCA
>NW_023595962.1:688017-715517 GCF_011947565.3 Pollicipes pollicipes
ACCAATACATACAACAAGAAACTCGATGCTTAGGGCCACCTTTACGTTGATAAATAATGGTTCCCATTTGTTCTCATTGGCGAAGGCCTATGATTCTGTTCGAGGCCCCAGCTGTTGGTCATTCTCAATCGCTCCGGAGCCTCTCCAATCATCTTGTTTTTTTTCTACCTGCTCGAAGGGTCCCTGCGCGTTGGCTAGGGGCGCTCCCACTGCCCAGAGGCAAATGTTGTTGAGCCTCTCCGGCGCCTTCGACCGTTCCGCGACGACACTCATCCCGTAGCAGGGGCACGTGGTTCGTGGACGCACCATGCATGAGCTGTGCTTTCCTGCTACTAACGAACTACCACCCCCCCCCCCCCCTCTCCCCGCCCTGTCTTGCGAGCCCTGCACGCGCCTCTGTCGCGCCGCAGGCTCCGGCTCGGCGGCGGCGCTCTTATAAGCTGCTCCGTTATCACGGCTCAGGTGGCGACGGTGTGACGTCACGTAATGGCGGCGGTCAGCTGACCAGCCGGCCGGTTACTAACAGCTGGGCGGCGGGCAGCAGAAGACCGGCCGCATGCTCAGTGGGTGCCGTTGCAAATCGGAGGCGAGGCTTAAAGTCGGCGAATGGTATGGCAGGCACCCACGAGCGTGTGTAGGGGTTCCAGAGGGGGGAGGGAGAACCCAAAGGTTTTCACTGAGAAGTCAGCTTGACATACTGCAAGCAGGTGGAAGTTGTTGCATGGCATAAAAACATCCGTGACCTACAACAACGACCTACTCATTTTTAGGCGTCCGCTCCGATTTTTTGCGCCTAAATTTAGTCTTGCACGTATCAACACGTGAAATAAATTTGATATCGTGAAAGGGTCCGTGCCGGCGCGGAAAAAATAATGGGATATTTACACTTATGTACATACGCCCTGCAGGCGTCGCTGTTTCATGGTATTCAGAATTGGTGCTGTGTGCCTCCCGATGGAGGTAAGTTTACGCCACCCCTTTTTAAAGCGTCGTTTGACTCAAGGCGTGCATATCGGAAAAAAGGCATGACGTCACAGAGGACACCCAAAGCCTTCTCCCTGAAAGCCTTAAGTTGCCAACTGATAGAGCTGGTGGCGCACTCGCTGAACAGTTGTTTCGGCTGGAGGGATCCACATGCGCGCTCGTGTCACGCGCTCTTACAACAGCTCACTCTCCAGCCACTTAGTTCATGAAAGGTTTTCGTCGTTGTCGTCTAAAATAAATCTCAAGGGGAACACACCAAATTAAAGAGAAGCAGTACGTACTACCGAATGTCTGCTGACGTCATGGGAACACCATAATGCCAGCCTGACCTGACAGTGTTCGGTTGGCTTTTTTCATAGTGATGTGATGTCCTCACAGCGTTGTCGGCTATGCAGTCATGACAATGTGGTGTCCTCACATGAGAGCTAGATCAGGAACATAAGATCACGGGCGAGGTTTTTCGGCCACATCTTCCATCAAATGGCGGCCACCCTTTCGGCCACAGCTTCTGGCGAATTCTTGCCAATGCATTTGATTACTTTCCGTCTTTTCCCTCTCTGCAGTTTTTAAATAAACTCAGCTGTATTTGTATTTTTTGGACGGCTTTGCTTGAATTACAATAGGCAGTTGACACTGGCTTTTTTGGTGTTTGGCGCAAGAGATTTGGTAAATTTCGTGTGAAAGGCATGCCATCTGCTTAATAATGTGTCCTATGTGATGTGTGCGTTATGGGATGCTGCGGAAACCAACTGGATCTAGAACTCGTGGAACTAGATGTGCTGAAATAGCCTTATAACCGCCCAATCACCGTCAGACAATGATATTTGTACGTATGGCTGTTAGCTTTACAAACTGCCCAATTACCATCAAGGAATGCCATTTGTTTACATGGCTATTAGCACACGCCATGTGCACTGATAAAATACAAAGCTGGTAAAATAACAGGTGTAGTGCAATCACATCAGAATCAGCAAAGTGAAGAATCTGCCCCACCCCCTCCCTGGACCTTGCGGCCAAATCCCTCGCTGGCTGCCACCCGCGCGGACCATCTAGGCGCCACTTAACGGCCCCAAACCAACCAGCGAGTGCAGACCAACCAGCGCGGTGCGCCGCACCAGCTGTAGCTTGTGCTGGCCTGTTCCAGGTCCGCTACGCTGAGCACCATCTCCTCCGTGGTGAACAACGCCCTCGGCATCGGCGTACGCACCGGGTCCGGATACTACGGATACTCGGATTACTATGACTATAATCCGGACATGGCCAAAGCGCCGGCCCAGGATCCGGATTTTGCTGTCGTGCGCCACCCGGAATCCGAACAGAGCGGCTTCAGCAAGCATCCGACGTACTCCAGGTACTCGGGGTACGCGGAGTACGCCACTGGCCAAGATCACTATGGCCACACGGAGTACCCGACACACTATGCGGGCTACCCGGGCCAGCCGGGCTACGCAGACTACCCGGGCTACCCTGGCCACCCTGACTACCCGGACTACCTGGACCAGGTCGTCGACAAGTCTCAGATCGCGCCGTTCGTGCCAGGGGGCACCATCCTGGCGGCGCTGCAGCTGGTGCTTCCCGTCACGGTCACGGCCGTTACCCGCGCGCAGCGAAGGAGAGAGGGCGGCGCCGCTGCCGGGGAGAGTGGGAGTGACGTCACAGAGTAGCCAGGGGGGGAGGGGTCGGAGGAGAAGGCGGCGCCGCAGCTGGAGAGTATGGGAGTGACGTCACAGGGTAGCCAGGAGGAGGGGGCGGAGGAGAAGGCGGCGCTGCTACTGGGGAGTGTGGGAGTGACGTCACAGAGTAGCCAGGGGGAGAGGGCGAAGGAGAAGGCGGCGCCGCTGCTGGAGAGTATGGGAGTGACGTCACAGAGAAGCCAGGGGGAGGGGGCGGAGGAGAAGGCGGCGCCGCTGCTGGGGAGTATGGGAGTAATGTCACGGAGTAGCCAGGGGGGAGGGGGCGGAGGAGAAGGCGGTGCCGCTGCTGGAGAGTATGGAAGTGACGTCACAGAGTAGCCAGGGGAGGGGGCGGAGGAGAAGGCGGCGCCGCTGCCGGGGAGAGGGGGAGTGACGTCACAGAGTAGCCAGGCGAGGGGGCGGAGGAGAAGGCGGCGCCGCTGCTGGAGAGTATGGGAGTGACGTCACAGAGTAGCCAGGCGAGGGGGCGGAGGAGAAGGCGGCGCCGCTGCTGGAGAGTATGGGAGTGACGTCACAGAATAGCCGGGGGGGGGGAAGAGGGGCGACGTCGCTGTTGGAGAGTATGGGAGTGACGTCACAGAGTAGCCGGGGGCGTGTGGGAGAAAGGGGGCGAGTAGGATCCATCCGTCACGGGATAGTGACCTCATCGTGACGTCACTATCCCGTGACGTCACGGTGAGGCCATGAAAGGGGGGATGTTGTATGTGTCGACCAGTGGCACACCGTTGGCACTCCGTGAATGACTGAGAGTGATGGTGGTTCAAGCGGTTCTTGGTGCACATCCCCTCTCACATACGCGCCGGTGGAGGTGATGGTCTCACGCTGTGCTGTGAAACCGTTATCCCACGTTAGGACAATATGTGGAGTGCAGTGTAACGTACTGCCTGTAAAAGTGTGTGTCCAAACTTCTACTGGTTTAAGTTTATCTTATAAGTCCAAACTTTTACTAGGGCGGGCGAAACTGATAAGCTGGCATTTGTCTTTGTTACTTTGTACCAATAAATGATCGCTGGTAAGTTCTTTCCTGTCAGCGGGTAGCATCTCCTAGGGACACGAAGTTGCTGCCAGTTGGATTTCATTTGACAGAAAGGTAGAAGACGGACTACGTCATGATTACGGTGGCACGCCATACCCACCAGCAGTTTTCACCTCACCGCGCAGTAGTTCTACACGCAGTAGTTCACCTCACCGCGCAGTAGTTCTGCACAGCAGGCGTGTGACCCTTCCCGTGAATCTGCACGTCTCTACTCGTGTCAGAACGCTTCCCACCGCTCGTGCGGGGTTGGCCTCCCTTCTGGTGGACGTGTAACAATCGTGGAGATGGGCTGTTGCAGCTGGTAATGAAGACCAAAAGTTCGCTACGCTTACTGAGCTAACAGATGCAATTCCCACCACCCTAGCCTAACGCTGTGTGTCAGAGTTCATTTGTCCTCACTTTCCCGCGATATTTTACGCCATTTCAAACGTTTACGCTCCGGGATTGTTGCATGGTGCTCGGCGGTGTTTGCTTTTCACGCCGTGTTTGGCGAAATATGGCTCAGTTGCCTTGCCGAGTTCAAAAAGAACACTGTTGAGCCGAGCAGTCTGAAAAGAATGTTCTTTTTTGCAACTGTGCTGTATGACGGATGCCTCTTCCCGAGGCTATACGAGGGATAGCATATGCTTGCAGTAATGTGTGCGTTGACGGTTAGGCCGTGCGTAGCACAAACGCAGCTCAGGAGCACACATATATTGTATATTCAATAAACTGTCGTCGAAATCGTGCCGCGACTCCGCGAACACACACCAGCAAGCTTGCCAGTAAGCGCCTACAACAATTCGCGATCACAAATGACCGGGCGCAGCGTGAAATTCACGAGGCTGGCCAAGGTCAAAACTAAAATCGAGCCCGGCTGAAACACGGCTAAAACACTGGCAAACCCTAAAACACTGGAAACGAGACTTGCGGAAGTGAAACACTGAAATCGAGGCTGGCTAAAGAGAATCCCTGAACTTAAGGCTGGTTCGAGACAGCGATAAAAAACCAACTCACATTGTGGAACACTGAAAACAAGAATTACTCGAGTGAAACACTGAAATCAAGGCTGACTGAAGTAGCGCACCGATTCAAGACTGATGAAAAGTCTACCGTGACCGGTAGACTACGTCTACCGGAGAAAAGTCTACCGGAGTCCAGCCCACGTGCGTGACCGCTGCGACGCTGAGGAGCGCCCGAGCAGAATACAGTGCTCGGGCCTCACCAGTGAACTGGGAACCCTGAACACATGGAACCCCAGCACGCTAGTGACAATGGAGGCCCAAGGTCAATGGACCAAAGTCAATCAACACTCTACATTGGACGGTTTTCAGAACCTGACCTGACCTGACCGCGACCTTGAACGATCCTTTCAACACCAACGGCACAGGCACACGTCAACCATTCTGGTTCATCATGCAGCAGCTATATGGTCTACTTAAATCCAAATTACCGCGATCTCCGATGACCTTGGGAAAGGTCACAGATATTGACGATGATCGTTATGCAGGTACGTCAAGCCCTCAGGGGAGCTGGGCAAGGAGCGCATAGAGCTAATGTATCGCAGTCATTGTTTTTGCTTCGGGCCGCCCATGCCTACAGGAAAAAGGCTATCGTCCAGTCATCAGACACTTTAGACGCCTGAACTTTCCAGGGTAGATAAAGAAGAATATAACAGCCACGCAACTAACAGGCCATTGTGATACACAAGTCGGTGTCAGGGGCGCTCCCGAAAAACGGAAGGCTCTCCCCCCCCCTCAGGGGGAGGGAGGCCACCCCCGCAGCGTTCCTAGCGGGGCTGCAGTCCTGGCCGCGGCAACCTCACTGCAACCTGAGCAACACCACATTGTTGACACTCGCGTCGATTCGGCACCATTGCAGCGTTAACACCACAGACAAGCCAATGCCAGCATATGAGCCAGCCACCAGTGTTTTCCGAACATGGGGGCGCGACCACCCGCGCACGCCTGCCACAGGTGAACGTGGGCGTACCTCACGTGGGCATACCTCACGTGGGAGTACCGCACGTGGGCGTACCTCACGTGGGAGTACCTCATGTGGGCGTACCTCACGTGGGAGTACCTCACGTGGAAGCACATCACGTGGGAGTACCTCACGTGGGCGTACCTCAGGTGGGCGTGCCCCACATGGAGGTGCATCACGTGGGAGTGCCTCATGTGGGCGTAGCTCACGTGGAAGTACCTCACGTGGAAGTACCACACCGAACACCAAACACTTACAAGCCAACACAAACTCGGTTCATCATCTCGCGTGGGGCGCAACGTTCGGCAGCAAAGGACGTTTTTTCCACACGTCATTTGCTGCATTGCGCCAGACATAATCCGCAGAATAACAAGCCCATTGTGTTCATGCGAACGCCACCCGGTATCGACCTAAGCATCACCAATGACGTCACAAGTCGGGCCACGAAACATTTGACATTGGCCAAAACCGGTAAACGTCAGAATGCGCAAGAGTAAAAACGCGATAAATGCGTGCTGTATTTCGCGACTTGTGTTCTATGGTTGTTACTGGCTCCGGCTCAAAGAATATCATATTACATGTCAGACAACGTCACGCTGCATTGGCCTTTGATATGATACGCGAAACATATCTTGCGACGCATTTTTGCAAGAAGCTTGAAAACACTGAACAGAAAAACGTGGTGCACCCAACAGAACTGATGCATCTCTACCACTACCGTGGCACAATAGCGCTGTCCAAACCTGGCTCCCAGAGACCAAGCTGGACTTGAGTCGAGGTCCAGTAGTGGTAATTTACTGCTAGGCTCACGTGAGCGAGCCACGACATTTCGATCAGGTGTTACGAAATGGTGGACGACGTAGCAGACGGCAACAGCGGAATTGCCAGTTGCGCTCCTGATCTGATCATATACCCCGACATGACTTAGAATTCCATACCGGAATTTATCACTTTATGCTCTCATTTACAATTACTGAAAACTGCAGGTGGCTATCTCTATTTCCTTGAATACTTCTTTAGGGCAACGGGGATGGGGAAAAACCCAGTCAGTCACTGGACTGTATACTGATGGGTTGCAGGCCAGACTAAACTTTAACTGCGCGCAAGGCGCTAGAACCATGCGTCCCTAGCGGATTATACAAAACTGACGCCAGCGTGACAGGGCGATGAATGCAACAAAAACCGCGTCGGAAGGCCGTCGGTGCGGTATGTTGAACGGAGGAGCGCAAAAATGAGCGCAATATGGAGGCCGCGGAGCGGCCGCCGCCGCGCCAGCCTGTCACCAGCTCCACGATGAAGCGGTCATTCGAGCGCTGGCGTTGACACACCTGTAGCGACGCTTTCTTCGCCGCCGCGCCCAGTGAGTCGCCAGGCCTGCGAGAGCTTACCCACCGGGCCCGCCACGTTTCTACCAGGCAGTCATGCCCACACAACCAGCGCCAATGTCACCGCAGCCACGCCGCACGTGAAGCCCGGAGACCGCCGCGTCGAGCCGTTGCAGCCATCTGTCGAGCACGACTGCGTGCAAACCTTGACTCGCTGACCGCTAGATGTCCACCCGGGCGCACAGCCCGAGCCGAGGTGCGCGTCCATGCACGTGCGCGTGATCGATGTTAAGATCTCTGTCGAAGGAGAGGCCGCTTCGTCACGCGGCCGGTAACGGTGCCAAATGCTTAGCACGAAAGGGGCATCCAGCCGCCATATATCAGCGAGCCGTGATCACAACGATAGCTTGCGAAGCTGAGCTCGTAGTCCGTGCGACGACACTGAGTCAAAGCCACGGCTACCGAGTCAGACAAGACGACTCTAAGTCAGAGCCGTGGCAACCCTGAGTCAGAGTCACTGCGACACTGAGTCTGAGTCACGGCGACCTTGAGTCAGAGCCACAGCTACTACAAGTGAAGCACGGCGACCCTGAGTCAGAATCACGGCGACCCTGAGACGGAGCCACGGCGGCCCTGAGTCAGAGTCATGCCACTCACCAGCCGCCTGGAGTCCCATGGTTGTGTACTCGGAGACAGTTAGGCAGTGGTCCAGCGCGGCGCGGCAGGCGACGGCCGGCGGCAGCACCGTCACGCAGTGTGAGACGTTCGTGCCGATTCCCGACGTGCACTGCACGCAGCGGCGCTCGCCGGCTGTCCGACACAGTTCACGTGTCAAATGGGCGCTGCCCGACACGGGTCACGTGTCAAATGGGTGCTGCGCGACACACGGTCACGTGTCAAAGAACAAAACGAAAGAACAAAAGCAAACCGCAACTTGGCCGATTGGTTGGACAAGTCAGTTTTCCATTCATTGAATCGGGGGAAAATTGGGGGAAAAAGAAAAAGCATTCATTGAACGGACCCATTCGAGTATTTTCACATTCGGCCCGCTCAATATCAACATCGATCTGAGCTGGAATATTTCCGCTAAACATGGAAGAGTCTCGCCGGATACTGTCAGATCCCCGCGCCATCAAACATGCACAGTCACTAACTAGACTCCTGTTCAGTTAGGTGCCAACTGGGCAGGAGTGCCAGGGACGAGCTCTGCGACTCCATCCTCTTAAGCGGCAGCCCAACCGAAAGTTTCTTCTGCTCGAAAGATGGCACGTGGAATCATGGGTCCCTGGAGCCGGCCTCATGCCAAACTGCACTGTTAGAACGGGCAAGCGGGGTCACATGTGCCTCCCGGTATCTAACGAGACCCCAAAACGCTAGTTGTTATTGATTATGTTGATTAAAATATAATGATAACATGATGATGATGATAATTATTGAGGGCTTGGACGGGTAGTGTTATCTTGCGCTCCTCTCATATCCTACGTGCTCATGCACTGATGGTACCACTGACGTCAGCACGCGACATGGGTCTCAGAGACAGCAAACAACAGCAGAACACCGTGGAACTCACCCTCTCACTGTTCGGCTGTATGTGCGACGGAACTGAACCTTTCGGTATTCAGCTATATGCATATATACATATATATATATATATATATATATATATATATATATATATATATATATATACCTACATTATACCTTCCGGAACTTTGCTATATATGAATGTCGGAACTGAGCCTCTCGGTATTCAGCTATATGCATATATATATATATATATATATATATATATATATATATATATATATATATATATATATATATATATATACGTTATACCTTCCGGAACTTTGCTATATATGAATGTCGGAACTGAGCCTCTCGGTATTCAGCTATATGCATATATATATATATATATATATATATATATATATATATATATATATATACACATTATACCTTCCGGAACTTTGCTATATATGAATGTCGGAACTGAGCCTCTCGGTATTCAGCTATATATATATATATATATATATATATATATATATATATATATATATATATATATATATATATGCCTCTCGGTATTCAGCTGTAGCTGGGGCCGATGCTAGCGCGCGGCGAGCGCACCGCTGCCTCGCGGCTTCCACAAACTCATCAGTACGTGCGCGCCAGTCAAGAGGATCGCCACAACTGGCGCGCAAGCGAGGGCATCTGCTGCGCTGCTCAGTCGGAAGGAGTTCCGAACGCGTGGCCAGCGGTGCGTGAGAATATCCCGTTTTTATGTATATGCTGCATCCACCATGAAAATGCTGTGTTCTGGCGGATGACACGTGACATTGTCCACATGCCTATATGGACCAGATCGACCGGGTTTGTAGCTTGGGAGGGCCTGCGCTTAAAGCGTGCGTGTTTTTTCAAAATATGTGAGAACTGCGCTGTCCAGTAAAGACTGCATTAGTGGGGGAGTTGAATTTTTGTACCCATGTCGTAACTTTTCGCGAGAGGATGGCGGATGGAGTAGCGCGTAGCTGAAAGAGGAGTTCACTGCAGCATATTGGCGCAATGGAGTTATGAGTTGGCATCACACAGAAAAAAGAAAACAACAGAAGTTAGGGCAATAAGTGGCCATTTGATAAGTTTATTGTGCGTTGGGATGCGACACCCAGAATGCTGTAAAAAAACACCTGCTCCAAAGGCTGCTATCGACGTACTGATAATGCGTACCAAGCGACGATGCTGGGCTCTTGGAAATCCCTTCTTGTAGTAAACTCAATATGACAGGTAGCCGTGAGGCCAAAAATGTCAACTGCATTGACGTCGAGCAGAACAAAGTTCATTTCAATCGGGCTCCTCTGCTGTCCCATCTGACTTAGCTCAGTGAAATGTTGCCGTGAAAGGATGATGCAAGAAAACACCAGCCTCCCTTGTCGTGCCAAGCGCTGTTTAGTGCATCCCGGTCAGATGATGGCGAGGATGCCCGTCTATGCGTTCAGAGCTAGAAGCGCAGCTTTCTCCAAAATGGCCGCCCGCAGCCCGCGGCCCACCCGGCCAGCAAGGGATCGTGGTCCGGACCACCTGCGGGAGCCCGCAGAAGGAGCCGGAGCCGGTGAATCGCAGGAGCCGGTTGATCACCGGAGCCGGCGGATCGCAGGAGCCGCAGCCGGTGGATCGCAGGAGGCAGAGTCGGTTGACCACAGGAGCCAGAGCCGGTTGATCACCGGAGCCAGTGGATCGCAGGAGCCGGAGCCGGGGATCACAGGAGCCGGTGGATCGCAGGAGCCGGAGCCGGGGATCACAGGAGCCAGTGGATCGCAGGAGCCGGAGCCGGGGATCACAGGAGCCGGTGGATCGCAGGAGCCAGAGCCGGTTGATCACAGGAGCCGGCAGTTCGCAGAAGCCCGGCGGGCTGCCGTGCTGACGCGGCACCAGCTTACACGCAGGCACTTATAATTTGTCTGAGTTTTGAAATGTTTTTCTTTAGTTTTGACAGTGCCTGAAACACACGCCGAACATGTAGCCCGTATCATCCTAGTGCACACAATAATTTACTTCATGCCACTGATGGGGCTGGTGACAGCAGCATGCAGTACTTGAACAACGGAATTTCCATAGCAATTCCCAACATGTTTATGACGGCAGTCTACGTGTAGTACTGAAAAGGAAAAGGACGCATTCGGGGTGAAGCTTCTCATACAAATGTACCTGAAATCCCATCCTTGCTCTTCATTTCGATGACCAAATCCCAGATCTTCTAAGGTCAGCTACATTGGCTGAGGCTTGGCACGGAAAAGAGTGAACAGACCCAAGCGTAATTTTACCGTATGTCCAGTCCCAGGTGTAGTTCCGACATGTCAAGTTCCGACATGACAGCCATGACAGTTCCGTCATGACAGCCACTCAGTCACGTCTGGTCAAGCCGTGACAGTTAAGGCAGCTTTCGTTTGGACTTCTCCGCGAAATGCGGTTTGTGTAAATCGTTCGGGCAGGCTAGCCAGCCCGGCTCGTCTGCTGCATCCATCACGAGTTGTTTGTCATTGAGCGTCCTTGCTAGTCAAGACAGAGCAGTGACGGACCCAGGGAGTGGGGCGGGACGGGGTCACGACCCTCCCCGTGGGCTCCGAAGGTGCCCATAAGTGACCGGACGGACATGGGTTTTTAAAACATAAAACACAAGACGCTGGAAGCCTTTTGGCCTAAGCGACCAACAACAGCCGCAGGTTAACATGCAGGGCCCATGAGAAGGCAATTTTTCACTGAATGGGTGGTGTAGTTACGAGTTACGGCTACTTACGCCGGCCGGGGGGCCGTAAGCTGCTGCTGAGGAACCTAATTAATCTACGGAGTGCACTCTTAAGGATCACTTAAACGTGCACTCCGATCGTTCAGAAGCATCCCACGTTGTCCTGCTTTGTATACATTTGCTTGGCGGGCCCTATGCTATTGTTGGGCCCTAAATGCTAATCTGCCGGGACACTCTCGCTCGATCAGGGGCCCTCCACGTGATTTTCTCATTTGCCTGAAAGGCTCGATACGCTACTACCGGAGGCCACATAAATTAACCTGCTGAGGTACAATCGTTTGCTCAGGGCCCCTTAACCTTGGTCTCGGGTTATTTCCGCCTTTTCGGAGGGCCCTGGTCTGATCATGGGGACATGTAAGTTAACCTACCCGGGCACTTGATGACGAGGGTCCCTCTATATTGGTCTAAGACTCTTTCCACTTGCTCTTGTTTGCAGAAGACCGCACGCACTTGTCGGAACACTCTCTGTTACATGCCCGGGCTCTGTTCTCTGTTCTCTGTTCTCTGTTCCGCGCAGTGGCCCTCCACAGATGTCTTGGACACTTAATAGTTGGTCAGGTGACCCTACGCTGTTGTCGGAGGACCCCATGCGTTCATCTGCCAAGTTCGCACTCTCGGTTGCTCAGAGGCCTTCCACATGGTTCCCGCTTCTTCTTGTTTGCTCGGAGGGTCCTGCGCTTTAGCCGGGGCCCTATATGTCAACCTGCAGGAGTACTCCCGATCGTTCAGAGGCTCACCACATTGGTTTGGGTTCTTCGCGTCTGCTCGGAGAACCTCGTACCGTTGACGAGAGTCTGGCCTTTGGCCTGCCGCAGCGCCGCCGGTCGTTAGATGTCGCCCCCATAGATCTCGGGCTTTCCCACTTCACCGGAGAGCCTTCGGCGTTGACAGGTTCTGCATGTTACTAGCCGAGGCTTTCTTGATCGTTTCGGAGCCCTCCACATCGACCCTGAGCTAAAAAGCCAGAAGGACCGGACTCTGTTGCCTTAACGACCACACGTGCTTGCGAGTACCAGCAATGCCGTGGCTCATTAGTGCTTCGTGTGTTCGCGCACACGGACATGGCTAATTAGTTCATGCAGACGGCGGCGACTGCACTCAGCCCCATAGTCCAGATACCAGCAGTCGCGTAAGATGCGGAGAGTTTGCATGCGCATGGTCTTAGAGTGTTATGCGCCGCCGCCGTCGCGTACTTCATCCCCTTGGCTGCTAAATTCGTCAGACTCATTATGATTGTGCGTCACGTTCTTAACGCAGTTTAAGTGCGAGCATACTCCGCACCCCCTCATTATAGTCAAAACAGAAACTCTGCCTTAGTCACTAGCGCGAGCCGATCACAACATTGACCACCCAGCCAGCCGCCACCAGCCCCAGGATGAAGCACCGCACTTAAATTTGATGGTACCAAGTAGTCAGCTTTAAGTCATGTTGCCACACAAATCCTAAAATTCGTCCAAAAATCTTGGCCTCAAATAGCACAATCCACCATGACCTGTGAAAAGTGAACGC
This sequence comes from Pollicipes pollicipes, assembly GCF_011947565.3. Classification (NCBI taxonomy): domain Eukaryota; kingdom Metazoa; phylum Arthropoda; class Thecostraca; order Pollicipedomorpha; family Pollicipedidae; genus Pollicipes; species Pollicipes pollicipes. Next base: position 700,831 of record NW_023595962.1, read on the forward strand.
GCCCCACGTCACGCACGCGCGCTATTAATAGACAGTTGCGAACAACAAGATGATTCCCAGTCTAAAAAGTCTCAAAATTGTAAGCATTAAAACTTTATTTAATAATAGTCTAAAAGTTATAAAAATGCTAGAATTGAATGGCCGCAACCCGAATATTTCTTGGGAGCGGCCTCAAATTGCAAAGGTCCCAATTATTGCAAAACCCGCCCACTTCCCGAAATCCTGGATCCGCCACTGGCGAGTTTCGGCTGTCCAACGACCCTTCACATGGATCTCCGGTTATTTTCACTTGCTCTCAGGACGCGCTCAGCCACGTACCATGCTTGTTAGTTTTCTGAGGCTGCACACGGAAAGGTGGTTTCCCGTTATCAAACTAAATGGCTGGCATAATAATCTTAATATGTTGTGACAGAAACTTGACTTGACTCAGCGGCGCCACTGGCGCCGCCGAGTCAAGATTAGCAGTTTTTTTTACACTTAATTGCTCGTGCCAGTGTAGTTTGGTTTTTGAAGGGCTTCCACTCAAACATAAACATAAAAATGCACCCTCATGTTTCTAACCTTACCGACTTAAACCGGCGAAAGCCCGTCAAGTCTTGCTCACTGCCGGTAGGTCGTTATCGAGCGCGGTACATGTTGAACGTCGTACGTGTCGTGCCTGTCGTGCGTCGGACGCCGGTATCGTGTTGTGCGCCGGACGTGTGAACACGAAATGCTTTTGACATTGGACGTGACGCATGTCGGACGTGACTTGCGTCGTGCGTGACGTGCATCGAACGTGACGTGCGTCGAACGTGACGTGCGTCGCGTGTGACTTGCTCCGAACGTGACGTGTATCGGACGTGACGTGCGTCGGACGTGACGTGCGTCGGATGCGACGTGCATGGGACGTGACGTGTGTCGGACGTGACGTGCATCGGACGTGACGTGCGTCACGTGTAAATTGCTCTGGTCGTGACGTGCGTCGGACGTGACGTGCGTCATGCGTGACGTGCGTCGGACGTGACGTGCGTCATGCGTGACGTGCATCGGACGTGACGTACGTGACGTGCGTCGTGCGTGTGGACACGGCATGAGTCGCGTCGCGTCGGGCGGCTTGCCGGGTCGCAGTGCTGCGTCTCAACTGAAAACTTTATGTCAGCCGGACAAAACCTGGCTCTGGCGGCCATATAATCTGTGGGTCTCTCGGGCGCACAGGCTGCTCTGACGGCGTTTCATCTGTCAACGAAGCACTGAGCCGCGCCGAGCCCGTGCGTTCAATGCACATCCAAACCATCCATTCAGAAACCAGACACTGCAGGTCGGTCGTCGGCCGACGGTAACGAAATGCACGGTTGCCGTGGCAACGCGCGTGTCAAAGCTCGAACAACGGTGCCCAGATATAGCCGTCATTCGGCGAAGCGTGCTAACCATGCTAGAGACGGTGAGACGGTTGCCGCCGGTCGTGTGCAGACACTGTCTTGATAACGATTTCTTCACAGGTGCGCCGGAAAAGTCTCGCAAAATGATAATTTTTTGGTGTCGAGGCGTTTGCGCTGCGAGGGTGCTATGGGGATAAATGGAAGAAGGTATACGTAAAATATAGGAGGTATATATATACATATATATATATATATATATATATATATATATATAAATAGGGAGGGGGTATATGCGCTGCGTCAGTGGCGGGTGCTCGGGGCAAGCCGTTGGTGATCCCCCCCCCCTCCGTTCCTGCAATGAAATTTACCTCCGAGTGGAGGGTTTATGGCCAGAACATCCCTGAATCCACCATGCTTGTGCAAGCGTTACTCTTAGAGCAGGAGTTTTGTCAGATATTTGCATGCTTTCTTCGTTATCTGAATCCCCTCATACAAAGAAACGCCAAAGTTTTCTTCAAATTCACCCTTACAGGGAATGCTTCACATTTTAAGATATTGCAGTAAACATCAGACATGATTAATCTTGCTCACTTGTAATTATAAGTATACTCTTTACGCAGAAAGGACTGCTCAAGACAGTGTAATTTTCTGTTTGGTACATAGGCTCCTCAATGGGGTATGGTTTGATTACGTCATCTTGCCTTGCACAACATTGACTAAGAGCCAATTGACTGCTCACGAATGTCAGATATGAACGTCCCGACCATGGTAACCTTTTCGGCCTTGATCGCCGCATGGCTTATGGAATGACAGAAGTTGAACGACATTTTATGACGCCATGAATGCCAGAATGATTTTGAGATACTATATCCGCAAGACTATCCCCATTTTTGCAAGCGTCTGGCTCAGAAAAAAGGGGCTTAGGTCTTAAGAAGGGCAGGGCTGCGAACAGCACAAGAAGTCTTCAAGACGGCCATTTCAGTTCATAACCCCATATAAACGTGGAACCTTGAATACGATGACAGGTCGTAGTGGAGCCCTCGCATGGCTATGCGAGGGCGGTAAAGTAAAACATTTAGACCGATAATCAACCTGCAGTGGGAAATTGCTAAGCTACAGGGCGGGGCCAAGTTTTCATGGGCGGACGTTGAACATACGCGCAAGAAAATAAAAAAGTATTAGTGGGAGTTCGTATTGTAGCCGTTCGCAACAGCTTGAATTGCAGCTTTGTAGGCATCACAGACATGTGTCCAGAAGCGGCGAGGACATAGCTAGCAAGTCAGTATGAAAAATACCTCTCTCGAGATTTTCACGAGATCATTTTGTTCGGTCTTGGTATACCACGGCCATTCATGACAAAACCTCCAAAGTGCACGATTTCAGGTAAGGACAAAGTCAGCTACTTCAGAGCACTTCTCTCGTTTACGTGCATATTGCCCGCATGCGTAGCACAGCAAGGCCTAGGGTATGAACAAACAAACCAAACAGCTCTGTTCCACAATTAACTTTTACCGCCTCCCGGTGTGTAAGCTCCGAGCTATGCGCAAGCAGGCGGTTAATGAAAATGGTTTCCTCTTTGTTAGATGTTGACCTGACCGATCTAATTTCACGGACCCTTCACGCCATGGTAAGCCACACTTCGCAATCCACTAACCTAACCTAACCTAACCTAACCTAACCTAACCTAACCTAACCTAACCTAACCTAACCTAACCTAACCTACCTACTGTTACCTAACCTACCTACTAGCTGAGCGTTGCAGGCGACCGGACAGTGTGTCGGCGATCCTGGAAGGCCCCCATCCGGCAAGCATTCTGTGACGCGCTTGCATGATGCGCAATGAGCACATTTGGTACCTGTAGATGACCTGGTCTTTTGAAAACAGCATTGCGCCATGTTTGTTATACGTCCGGCAATCCTATTATTTGACAATTCTAGCTGTGGCATGAGTGCTGTTTTCTTTCAGGAGTCTGGGTTTGTATTACTCCATTGCCCTGGTGTTTATCCGAACCCACGTAATATTGATTTTGGTCACAGCATTTTATCGCAGAAATATTACAGACATTCAGGAAGAAGTGATGCACCAATCCTCAAAACATATCTTCTTCATCAACGTTTCTGAACAGCACTAAATTATTGTATCTCTGGAAAGGAATCCAAAAAAACGACAGGCACAAAACATACCTTCTTGAGCATTGTCTAGAGAATGCTAATAATTTGCTCAAACAGAGACCTTTTCGGTAATTGATACATCAAACAGCAGAAATTATGCATCGCAGCCAGGGTTGGAAAAACGTACCGATTTGGTGCATAAGATCCGCGACAAAAACACATATTTTCAAACCAAGCTTGGTGCCCAAAATGCTTTTGACAAAAACAATTGATGACGGCTGAAACAAAATGATGCAACGGTGACAGAAGAATCTAACAAAAGACACCCTATACATAAATCTTTTGTCTCAAGAGTACAACATTTCGTCACACAACAAAGGCAAACCTTCCCGTAAATATTTTTTCCCTAGCCTGCGGCTCTATTTTAGGCCCCATCCAACTCTGCGACAAAAATGCATTGCATTGTATACTAAATAACCATGGCAATTATGCATTGCTTATTCAAGTTCCCCAGCAGTAAATGAACGTGCCTGCGGCAGTGGAATCATTTAACCTAGTTCTGGATATTTATGTAGTGTTTTAAAAGCCCGACTCTGAATTGAAGAAAACTGAGATGTCCCCAGTTAAGTCCTAATTATGTCCTTAGTATAAAGACCTACTTAGCAGTAAGTAGGCATACCTATAGCAGAGGAATCGATCAACTTATTGCTGGGTCCATAATGTCCTATCAAAATCTAAGATGCAAGACGCAGTATGTTTTGTGCTAGAATAAGCTAGATGCATTCGGAAAACTGGTTTAGTGCGCATTGGTGCATTTTGGTCATACCGTCGTTTGCTAATATAACTTCGGCGGCTGGTTTGTGTTGCCGTGATACCTCCCAAAGAATCTCGATATACATTCTGGCACATTATGCAACTTTAGAACTGAGACTTAGTACCTGGTGTGTGCACATTGGCTTGTAACAGTGTAAATATCAGACAAGATTAAATGGACAACCAGAACAGCCAAATCCATCACCAAAACGCATGCCCTGATCATTATCATTAAACGCCGTCGTGTATGCTTCCTGATACGCACACGGTAAACGTCGTTCCATGGGTAAATACTTTCTACTTCTTGACCATGCATGTGGGTTGCACATGTCAAAGACGAAGCCAGGGCTTGGTAAGGGAGAGGGTATGCGGTTGAGAAAGGGTCCCAAGACAAAAAAGACCAACTGAGAAGTAGTCAAAGGACAAGGAGTCAATGACGCAAAGCTGAACGAGAGGAAGCCAAAAAGATAAGTCCAAGTGACAAAAGCTAAAATTGGTCAAGCAGAACAACTTAAAGTAAAAAAGGCAAGATGTCAACAGGATAAGCTAAATTTAAAGAGTCGGGTAAGCAAAAAGTTCACCGGAAATGGGAATTGAACGAAAAGACCAGCTGGGCTATCAATCGAAACACACCCGCCTGGTCAAAAGCTCTGGGTTTCAAAGGGCTTACGAACGTACTAAGGACTATTGACCAACTGCTCGTTCACGAGGAAAGCCTTGTGCGACATCTATGATGACATTTATCATCTACCATATGATACGCGACGTGACGGTAGATGTCTTGAAGTGCGATGATTTTTCTGTGTGGTGCTTTTTCATTTGTCTGCCTTGGTCCCGTCGACCCCAAAATATAATGGTCACGGCAATGCTCCGTTTACTGGCGCCGTTACGGATTTCGAGTCGAGAGAAACATTTTCAAAAAAAAAAAAATGGGGGCTGGGGGTTGGGGTCTCCTTCGCAGACTGGGAAGGCTCCTGGGCGTGACTTCCAAAATACCTCCTGAGCTTGGGCGAAAAGGAGGCAAGTGGACCCTGCAACAAGCTCTTCATACTCTAAAAACTGCCGCATGCAATTTCCTACGTTGTAGAAAGTGATATCCTCCGTTACCACTGTATTTGGGGCCGAAAGACAAAACGCACTGCACTTGTGGCGTAGAAAGACAAAACGCACCGCACTTGTGTCGTAGAAAGACACGGGAGCACATCAAAATAACCAATGAAAGATAATTTATATATACACATTTTCAGGTGTTACGTTGCTGCTCAGGTCCTTTTTACTGAACACAATGGCGAGACGTGAAGACCACGTGAGGGGTATCAGAGCCCCTGTAAAACCTGGGATGGTCCTGGGATCATTATGGTATGGCATGCATGACATCATTCCGAGATATGGTATGGCATGCATGACAGCGCTCCGAGGTATGGTATGACATGCATGACATCATTCCGAGATATGGTTTGGCATGCATGACATCATTCCGAGGTATGGTATGGCATGCATGACATCATTCCGAGGTATGGTATGGCATGCATGACATCGCTCCGAGATATGGTATGGCATGCATGACATCATTCCGAGGTATGGTATGGCATGCATGACATCATTCCAAGGTATGGTATGGCATGCATGACATCGCTCCGAGATATGGTATGGCATGCATGACATCATTCCGAGATTCAGGCCCAAGGGTTTTGAGTCGAGTATAGGTGTGAACGTTGTGCCTGATCAAGGAACTTGAGGACTTGAGGAAAATCGATGTATCGATGTGAAGGTTAAATGGGTCAGACGATTTTGAATGGACAATGGTAGGCAATATCAGACTAACGATAACGTTTGACTTCAAAACGACACAATAGTGTTTCTAAGCGACGGATAATCTGCTCAGGGAATGAGCGAGCTGTTTGATGAGTTCACAGAAGTCTGTCTGTCAACCTGGCAGCAGATTTATATAATCCTGCACATCGCTGTTCCTGTACCCTCACGATCTGGCTGAGTTTTTTAGACTGGAAGAACTAAAAAATTACAGGTAAAAGTTTAAGGTCAACCGAAGGTGACCTTTTCATTGAGCTCCAAGTTTGTAGAGTCATTGATCACGCCTAAATCATTCGAAAACCACAAAGGCCAAGGTGGATTCTCAAACCCTTCAGAGACATTAAAGGTCAGAGTTAAATGTCGCAAAGCGGTTTCCCTTCAATTCTGCTGAAGACGTATTTGATGGCAACGACCTTAGCTCTCCAGACCATATATGGTAGGGCAAGCACACACATATTACATGGCATGCAAGGTCACTCCATGCATACCTGGTGGCGAGCTTTGGTCCATAAAAGTCGGCTGATGTGCTAAGTCGAAGGCGTCTTCTCTTCTCTGATAAGTATTAAACTTTGACCTATGATATCTATACAAAAGGGCTCCACTTGAGCCTTTCAGGTTTTTAAATCGTTGGTCACGGCTTAGATTTTCCAAATTTTGAGCTCAAGCAAAACGGAAAGGGTCCGTTTAAATTCACCTCGAAATTTAACTTATAATGCCTCGGGAAGTTTTGGGGAATCACTATGGCTTTAGTGATGTTCAGGCGCTCGGTAATGACGTACGAGTCTACATATTTTGAGCTCAATCGTGCAGGATCACCCCGACTGACCTTGACACCGGACTTTTCAAAGGAGGACTGTTCCATATTTGTATGGCGGTTTGAACTAAAATAGTTATCTTAAAGACTATATGGTTTCGTTCACGGCCCGGCCGTTGGTAAGACCTAAACTCCTCTAGTTTCTGAGTTACACGCCCGCGAAGATGTGCGGACTTTTTCGGGGAGACAATTTCAAGCTCACCCAGGCATCCATGGCGCCATCATAACATCATTCAATTGGCCATTCCATTGGCCACGTGGCGAAAAAAGCCAAAAATAGATTTATCGAGTCGTCTATATCTGGTATTCGTAAGCACAACTTCCAGAAAAGCGTCCGTAAATCGGCTCTCAGCCACTATTATGCAAGGTACAATAGTGTGACTAAACAGTGTTATATTGAGGAGCATATATGTTAAAACAAAGAAATTGTGTTGCCTTCGGAAACATTTCCACTTAAAAGTTTACCAAAGTTTATAAGTGAGCTTTCACCATCGTATCGGGTGCTTATAAATGAGACAATATTAACAGCCTTATTCCTAGAAGAATAAATAGGGCAATGGAAAGATAAATGTGACTTTTCGGCTGCATGCCTTCATCGAAAAAAGTATCAGCATTTTTTGTCTTACTGAAATGCGTTACTGATAACCAATTTACTACTGATATTCGTGTCGAGAAAGGCATGCAGCCGACACATCACATCTATCTCTCCATTCTCCTGTTTATTCAACGAGGAATAGGGCTATTAATACTGTCTCATCTATATGCACGAGGTTTCTCGGAAATGCCCCTAACAACTTCGGTAGTATGAAATGTTTGCTTCAATATCTTCAAATGTGGAGTATTCCATTTAATTTCCTTAACTCGTTGGCTATTCACCTTGGCTTTTAAGGTTTTTATAGGCTTGGGTCACAGCCTATGAGTCTATAAATTTTCAGCCCAATAAGAATGATCCGGTCTGATTGACCTTGTGCTTTGACCCACAATATCTCAGGAAAATTTGGATGTTTATTGTGGCTAGTGATGTTTTGAAATGCTTACGTAAAAGTGTAAGTGTCCGGAAAGTTTGAGCCAAATCGTAAAAGACCTCCCCTTTTCACCGTGAACTTTGGTCTGTAATATTTCGGGAAATCCTGGATGTCCACCTCAGCTTTTCGGATGTTGAGATGCTTAGGGCAATTTCAGCCACCCTATCGATTTTCAGCTAGATGGCGAAGGCCCGGGAATACCGGTCTCCAGTTCTGACGAGTGGAACGGATAAGACAAATCTTCTGCCAGCTTGACAGATGTAATTCAAAGCGGGATTCGAACTTGACATAAGTCTTCAGAAATATAACGTAGTCTTCTTTAATCATCAGAAGTATAACAACTGGTAAATAGGGAAAAGCGACAGAAAAGACGGTTCTGATATGACTGCGCCTGCTTTGGAATAAGCGACATCTTCTGTATGGAATAAAAGCTGCTGCACAGGTAGATATTGGTGGAAGCGGCTTAGCAGAGGAGAGATGTGTAGCGCTGAGAGATTTGCACAGATACTTAAACAGATTAAAAACAGAATACATAATTAGATTCAGCGAAATATGAGAACAAAACGCTGTATCCTTGTGATTTATTATCCCTTACCATCGCGGGCCGTGTAGTGGCTTTCTGCACGATGACAAATGTACACTTGGAATAAATTCGGGGACGGGTTGTTATGCTTATATGGCACGGCAGATCTCTGAAAGCAGCGCGAAAGATTCTTTGCTGAGGCACATTAACTCGCTGCTTGCGCATCCTTAGCGTAGCTAAATGTGCCCCTGCCAATAAGATTAGGTTGTGTTGTTATTTTTTATGTCTTATTTGGTTGCAGTACACCACTGGTGGGAGCAGGATAAAAATCTGCTTTCAAGGTGTATATCTACTGATTAAACCATACTTGCACGGCAAAACTTTATCGAAAATATCACTTTTTCGCCATGCAACCGTTTAATGTTTTTATTCAGGATTAAACCTGGGATAGGTGATACCGGCAAACAATCGCGCGGGCTTCATCGCAGGATACGTCGCCAAACGCTGGACAGGGTATAACATTACCCAGTTTGACTGGGTAATAAGGACTTAACATCGCGCTCAGCAAACCGTTTAAGCAATCCAATACCGACATCGATCATTCGTTCCCCTGTAGTAAACGGGCGAACCGTCCGACAGCGCTGGCGATCTTGCGGTGTGGTGCGACATGTGGTGTGGTGCGGCGTGCGGTGCGGTGCGACGTGCGGGGCGACGTGCGGCGCGGCGCGGCGTGCGGTGCGGTGCGACGCGCGGTGTGGGCGACGTGCGGTGCGGCGTGCGGTGCGGTGCGACGTGCGACGTGGCGCGACGTGCGGTGTGGCGTGCGGTGCGGCATGCGCTGCAATGCGACATGCGGGGCGACGTGCGGTGTGCGGTGCGGTACAGCATGCGGTGCAGTGCGACGTGCGGTGCGGCGTGTGGTGCAGTGCGGCGTGCAGTGTGATGTGAAGTGCGGTGCGGCGTGCGGTGAGGTGCGGCGATCGAACGGGGGCATCGCGTCAGATGCTACTGAAGATCAGCGTACGGCCTGCGAGTACCAGCTTCGAGAAACAGTCGACCATCTAGTCCGCACAACTCGGCCTCAACCGCCACAGTTCGCATGGCGTGTGCTGGAACCCCTACTGTCATTAAATTTGACATGAGATTTGCGAGCCTCCGTGATTTGTGGACCTCCGTTTGGTGACCCTGACCGGCGTGAGGGCGATGGATCGCCTCCGGCACCGCTGGTGAAGGCATGAGGGCGGCTCCTGGTGTGTCCAGTCCGACAATGCATGTTAAGCTCGATGGCGTCCGGTGACTTTGTTTTGCCCCGACGACCTAAAGTCATAGCCGGGGCTGGGGGAACTTACTTCTGGCTTAAGGCCAGGCAAAAAGCTACGTTTAGCCGGCTTGTGCTATCCGGCGCAAAGTAAGGGACAGGGGTAAGTTTAAGCTACGTTTCGTTAAGCCGGCTAATGCTATCCGGTATCAATGCAAGAAAACGCGTTTGATACTGCGTTAAACCGGCTAATTTCGTCCGGTAGCAAATGCAAAGTAAAACACGAGACACACACACATTCATTATATTCAACAATCACGATACGTTTGGATGACAGACGACCACCTCATCGCGGCAAAGGTGTCTCCGCACGGCAAACGACGGACCCCCGGCTCGGCGGTCAAGTCCGTCAGCGACCTGAATCGGGTCGCTCCCCCACACTGAATGGGGGGAGCGACCCGGTGCGACCTTGTGTTGTGTAGTGTAATCCGGGAAGAGTCCTAACTAGAAAAACCTGGATTCCTAAACCTATGGGGGAATACCAGCACGTTTATGCCGCATTGTGCTTGGAAAAACCCCTTGCAAGTGAGGAAAACCGGCACGTTTTAGCCATATTGTGCGTGGAAAAAACCTCACGGCAATGAGGAAAGCCTGCTCGTTGGCAGTTGAGCAGGTGAAAACCTCGCAACATTTACGTTGTTATATGTAATTATCTAGATTACTTTTGTGTAGGTATTGGAAGAGAAGCGCCAAGAGTTCAGGATGTGTGTCGCCCAGTATGGTAGGCAGCGTCAATGGGAGTCTGCGTTTGTTCGTGTACTGCACGAGCTTTTCCTGGCAGCACCTGTAGACTGGGCACGCCAGCATGAAATGTGTTATCGTATATGGTGTGTGGCAGTAATGACCGAGTGGTGGTGGGTTGCGTCCTGTGATGTAGGCGTGAGTTAGTTTTGTGTGGCCTATTTGCAGCCTAGCGAGAAGGATCTCCTTAAGCCGCGTGTTTTGGTTCCCTGAGCTCCAGGGTGAGAGCGTTGGCTTGATGTCGTGCATGTGTTGGCGGCCGTGTTCGTCCTATTTACGTTGTAAAAAACAGCGATATGTTGAGTTTATAGCAGTGAGATAGTCGGATACTGGGCAGGCAAGATGGTTTCGGGCTGGCATGTTGATGCTTTCTTTTGCGGCAGCGTCGGCGTGGTCGTTCCCCTGGAAGCCCGCATGGCCTGCTACCCAGAGGAAGACAACGTGTAACTCCGCTGGCAGTGATGACAGTGTGGAGACGATTTTTTTAAATCAAAGGGTGCGAGGAATTGTGCATGGCTGATATGGCGTGCAGCGAAGAGCTGGAATCGGTGCAAATTACAGTTTGCTTGATGACACGTTTTTCAACGTGGCAAAGGGCTGAAAAGACTGCTACTTATCCTGATGTGTATACTGTATGATAATCTGAAAGGCGCTTGGCTCTAGTATAATGATTGCAGATATATGCTACTCCCGTGCGGCCATCGCCTCGGGAACCATCAGTATAGATGTATGTATATGCGTTGTGCTCATTACGAAGTTCCGCAAACAGGGGCAGGGCCTCTGTATTTATAACGGTAGGTACTTTTTTGTGCGTTAATAGGAATCGATTCGTTGCAGGGGTGTCCAGCCAGAACTGACTGCGCATGCGCGGTCAGCTGAGCTCTGCGCATGCGCGTGTGCGGCCAGTCGGGCTTTGCTTCGACTAATGAGGTGTGCGCACATGGACTTTCTGGCGTCGTTACTGATCTGAAAAGGCCAACGATCCAAACAGCCTGCCAGATTTACCCCAGGCTCACCGACGAGGCCTCACATGTGCCGCTAGTGAGCCGCAGCGCGGGAGCGCGTCGGAGTCGACGGAGTGTGCGTCGGGGCCGACGGGGAGGCTGAGGGGACGGATGTGAATAGCTAGATTGGCGCTGAACTGGCTTTGAACTAAGCTCACATTGCTGAACTGAATCGTGATTGTTGCGGTAATGTCATGTTGTAATATTCGCTGCATTTTGTGGCACGTTCGGCTGATGTTGAGTGCGGTGTGGCAGCAAACACAAAACCTGCCTAAACCACAACTCTGGTAATTTCTCCAACAACCCCAACTGAGCCGGTAAAGTGGCATTGAATTTCAATGCGGCTATGCTGTTTTGACGGGAAATTACCACAGAAGCAGAAATTATTACTTGACAGAAAATTACAGAAAATTATTGAGTTGAGGTATTTGGCAACTGTGTTGAATGGAGCAGCATATATCGCTGCTGCTAGTGGGTTGCCAAGTCCGTTCTTTGCAACAGCCGGCCAGGCTGATTCTGTAACAGAATCAGGTCTCCTGCTTTTGCTCGTGCCAGACATGGGTGCTAGTGGACTGGACGTTACAGTGCGTCAGGAAAAGGTCGGCCCGCAGAGATACGTAACGTGCACGTGACTCGAACTGGCGGCTTCCTTCGTCTCTGTTCCGCTTCCCCCGCAGCGGCACACATTTTTGGCCCCCAAAATCGCATGTGTAGAGTGAGATTAAAGATTCTGCGAATAACATCAAGAGGGCCAGGCACTGAGACGTGGTGATGTTGGTGCCACACGAGGGCCGTTATGTAAACATTAACAGAATGGCATGGCTATACGTGTAATCCCTTTCGCCTGTTCATAAAACATTGTTTGTCTCGCACGTGACATTGTCACATGGGTATTTACCTGCGTGAGTTGTCTTCTCAGCACTGATTTTCCCACAGAAGAGACAGATCTCTCTGATCTCTGGGTGTCTGAGTGATCTCTGATCTCTGTCTGAGAGATCTCTGATCTCTGAGTGTGATAGGAAGGGATTCGTTCGCCTCGCTCCCGCCTTGACCCGGCTTTTTTCTGTTTTCACCATAGATGGCTCCCGACAGAAGATTAAAAATCGACGTTACGCGTTCTCACCAAACTCACCCCCCCCCCCCCCTCTAAGAAGAGCTGGCAGCGCCTCTTGTGTGGGGGGCTGGAGTCGAATTATTCCATTGACATTCGACATCGCTTTTAATCATCTCTCTCCGAATGTCCGTGCGTCGTAAAGCCCTAAGGAGGAGGTACATAAGCATTCGTTAAGTTGGCGGCGAGTTTGCTCTTGATCATCTCTCTACGAATATTCCGCGTCGTAAACGTGTAAGGGGCAGCACGTAAAAATTTCCAAAGTTGGCAGTGAGTGGTTTACGAGGTGAGTGAGTAGTCTATTTATTTCACGCGGCGTGGCTCATAACGTGACGTCCGTTCCACCGGATTCCGTCCGTTCGTTCGTGACGTCCGTTCCACCGTCCGTTCCACTTGGATTCACCGCTTTACATATACACAAGCCGAGACCCTGAATAACCATGGTGTAAGCCAAGCATATGGTTTCGTGCGGCAGACGACCCTTTCGTGTGAGGTCGGCACATGTGTCGCAAAAATCGAAATCGTATCAGGCCCCGGGCACACCCGACAGGCCACTGGGGCCTCACGAGCTGCTGAGCTGCCGAGCTCCTGCACTCAGTTGCTGAGGCGCCACAGGAGCTGCTGGGAAGCTGCTATGACGTTGTCCGCCTCTGACCTTGGGCAGGAACGGCGGAAACCGTGAGGCTCGGACTCCGTACCTCTCGGTTCCTACACGCGGAACTAAACCACTACACTATCGGTACCGTTCAGGCCGTGATTTCGCAACTATCCGCACGTGTCGCATATTTCAAGTCGTAGTGTCTGTACAAAATGAGTGTGACGGTCACGTGTCGACCACGTGCCGACGACGTCGGCACGTGGTCCATACGTGAGGTCAGGCAACTGGCCTGATCGTCCTCTCTTTTGGCCGTGTCAGCATTAGTCGGCCCCTGCTTGGTAATGAGGCACTAGTAGCCCCGCAGTCCTCTTGAGCTGCAACTTCATAAGGCTGCAGTCGAAGTTGTCAGAAATCCGGTGGGGTAAAGGCGTAGGGTTTGATGTGGAGAGGTAAATAATGATGTAGAGATGTAGATGTTGAGGTAGAAGTGGAGAGGATGACGCAAAGATGCCGATGTTGGGTCGGGGTGTAAAGGCTGGGGCAGATGTATAAAGGTTGGGTTAGAGGTTATGATGTTGATGAAGAAACCTAACTGTTTGGGCAGAGGTGTAGTGTTTGAGGTAGAGCTTTAGACGTTGATAAAGAGCTGTAGAGGTTAAGTTGGTTGAGGTTAGAGTTGTGGAGGTAACGTAAAAGTGTAGAGGTTTAGGCCTGGGAGTGCATTATCATAAAAAACCCATTGTGTGTATTTTATGACAAACACATGTCAGTCGTTCTCCGAAAGCAAAACATGACAAACACTATCATGACAAAGATACCATCACCCGCCACGCTTGAAAGGGTGCCCACATTGCTATGATAACCAGACGAGGGATTTTGTCACATCTACTAAAATCTGAACATGCTTGCTGTTTTTTTTTTTTGCTTACTCCAGAGACCCTTAAACTCTTCGCTTGGCACGAGCACTCTCGGTCACAATCCTGGAAATGATAAACAACAAACCTCAAACGAAAACTGACGGAATTCAACTTCAAATAAAGCACAACCGTGTCTCGACAACCATTTCCAGGCCACGGAACGAGGCTCGGAATGTGGTGGTGGGGCGACAAAATGGTTGCTGGAAACTGGTGGGGCGACAAGATGGTTGTTGGAAAGTGGTGGTGGGGCGACAAATTAAAATGGTTGTTGGAAAGTGGCGGTGGGGCGACAAATTGGTTGTTGGAAAGTGGTGGTGGGGCGACAAAATGGTTGTTGGAAAGTGGTGGTGAGACGACAAAATGGTTGTTGGAAAGTGGTGGTGGGGCGACACAATGGTTGTTGGAAAGTGGTGGTGGGACGACAAAATGGTTGTTGGAAAGTGGTGGTGGGGCGACAAAATGGTTGTTGGAAACTGGCGGTGGGGCGACAAAATGGTTGTTAGAAAGTGGTGGTGGGGCGACACTTCACGGGCCTCTC
>NW_023595962.1:720517-723393 GCF_011947565.3 Pollicipes pollicipes
AGAGCATGTTTTCGAAACATGCTCAAAAGGTGGGAGACTCCCTTAGAGACAATGTTGGGGCCATAGCTGAGAGACGCTCTCCCTCCATCCGAAGCAGAACACATGCCGCTTGGGCCCAGAGCTATCAGCAGGTCGTAACACGCCTTTATTGTGTGGTGTCTATGGCGGATTGCTGCTATAAGTTGCAATCAATCGGTGTTACCCAAGACAACGTAATCCACCTCTGAGAAGCCTTTAACACGCCGTGCGATCCATCAGCAGGCTGTGATCCCGAATCGCCATGAACGAATGAGCTGTAAGTTGTTCAGAGCATTGGCGAAGAACATCATTCACATAGATAAGACAGTAATAATAGCCTTATTCCTCGGGGGAAAACCAGAGGAATGGAGATATAGTTTGTTTGATATTTCGGCAACATGCCTTTATCGAAACATTAGCAGAAGTGCTTTATAATGAACTGGTTCAACTCCCAGCAATGCCGAGGAGGAAATGCACGTTGAGACCGTGTCATATCTGAAAGCCGAGTATCGTCCGTTCCCTCAGGGGTCAGAAGCGCCTGAAAACGGTCGGGGAATCAGCTGCAACATTGAGTAATCCTCGTGCACCAGGCGATGGCGATGTTCTGAGCAATGATAACATCTGTGATGCTGATGCCTCGTCGCTGCCAAAACGTAGAACCGCGTCAACGGTGGACCTGAAGCAGGCTGTCAGGAAGAGAACCGCTCCATCATTCCACTGTGTCCCATCTTTTTGATGTGGTCCGGAACTATCCAAACTCAGTCTCCTTACACGTGACATCCTGAGCGATTGTTAGCAATTGCTATCAAAGTTAGATCGTTCTGAAATTTCATTTTCTCACGACTGTTCATTCGTGCCGGGACTGCAGCGTTACAAATCATCCCACACTAATCCGAAATGGGGTTAGATGCATAAGCAATATCAAAACAGGTTCATTCGACCGCCAACGTTACTTAAACATATTCCGCCATGTCAGATGACGGCGGATGCATGGGCTTCAAATAGATCTCTCCATGGCCTCAAGAAAAATTCAGCTCGCCACGTGCCAGTGATCTCACGAATCCCGCGTCTTACGACGGATTCATTTACGACATTCGCAGTCCTCGCAGCGTTGTCTTGGTCACTCAGACCGGATTACAAGTTCACGAAGGCTACAGGCCCCCATCAAAACATGAAGTCTGGTGAAACTAGTTCGTGCCTCTAGCTCGCTGTTTGCACTTCTTGCATCCATGTTTCTAGCTATTTGCAAACCTCGAACTAATTAACCGGCCTTAGCGAGCATGCAGCTCATCAACTATCTGTGTGAAACGTGGAGCTCATTATTAGCCGCCTGAGGCGACACGCGTCACACGGTCCAACCTTAATTAGCTTGCCAGCCACGGTCAGCCAGCCAGCCCTGTTGACCATGACCATGATGGTCTCTGCAGCCATCGAATGGCACCTAACGACTGCGGCTTCTGACGCTGATTGGTGCCATGTGGAGCCAGGCAGCTGGTCCCAAAGCAACCACCTGTGCCATCTACCTCTCCGCACTGCACGTGCGCGACTTTTTCCACCTTGCTGTGCATGAATATGGAATTGCTGCAGTGCCAGCTCACACGCAAGCGTCCGAGGTGAAATCCATGGGAGAAGCGGAGCGATATTCGTCATTTCCTTCTACGGGTAGCGCTCTTCTGGCCTGTACTGCGTTTGATTGGGCGGTGATTTGGGCGCATAAAACCCCTATTTGGGCGCATCAAATCTCTATTTGGGTGCATCAAATCCCTCTTTTCCTTCGGGCAAATGCGTAGGCTTAAGTCTACGCGGATGGAGAAGGTATTCAACGAGGCTTTCCGAAGATGAAAGCATTGGATGTAATCTCAGAGACTTTTTGCTGTCAGCAACGAACCAGTTTCGCCATCGTTGTAAAGAAATACAATATGACGACCCTTTCTTACACGTAGACCTGGTGTCGGTGTTCTCGACCACAATATGACTCAATTCATGTGCTGCCTTGAAACCACCTCAAGAACAAGAAGCATCGACACCAGATCTGCGTGTAGATCTGCGATCTGCGTTTGAGCGTTTCACACGTGTTTTTGAGCATGTTGTCCCGGAAGCTGCGAATCATTTCCATTTCCGCCGCTAGGGAATGTTTGAATTTCTTTAATGTGACAGCCAGGAGTCAAAACGGCTGCCGATATGGCGATTCATTTCAATGACCGCTGCTCAACCTTGGTCTCCCATTAAATGGCCTTGGCGGGAAATTTGTATGCGTACAGCACACAAATTTGCTCAGCTGCCCAATATGGACGTCTTCAAGTGGCGTGGTAAATTTGTGCCAGTTTGACATCTCCGTCGCTTTGCTATGTTATCATTTAATAGCAAGCAATCATCTTGCCATGTAACCATTTTGTACCAAGCGACCATTTCATACCAAGTGGCCATTGTGTACCAAACGACTGTTTAATACCAGACGACCATGCCATATCAGGCAACCATCCAAAATAGAGCTATCATTTCGTATCAAACGATCATTTTATACCAGGCGGCTATTTCATACTAGACGGCCCTTTCCTATCAGGCAACCATTTAAGTCAGGCAATCGTTTTATACTAGACGACCATTTATGCCGACCGTTTTAGCGCAGAAGACCATTCCATATCAGGCTATCATTTCATACAGAGTGGCAATCTCATATCAGGAGACCATTTCATGCCAGGAGACCATTTCAGGCCAAACAAGCATTTCTTTTCAGGTGACCAGTTCATAGCAGGAGACCATTTAATATCAGACAACCATTTTGTACCAGGAGACCACTCGCGGCGATCGTCGGCATTTCCTGGGGAGGGTTAGAAGCCACTCTGTGTTGAGACTAC